>NW_027397067.1:80778708-80834448 GCF_003265705.2 Callorhinus ursinus | reverse complement strand
GGACGGAGGACGGAGGACGGAGGACGGAGATGATGCCGCCCTGAGACTAATGTCAGGCCATAACTACGTGTGAGCCAGGTTCTAGGTTGGAATCTGGGAGCTGAGCAGGCTGATAACCCAGTGTCCACTCTGACCAGGATCCCAGTTCGCGGGCAGGAACCAAGGTCGGCCCAGTGACAGTCACCCCTGCCTACAGAATCCCTGGGGCGGTTTTGGTTGAATGCTGGTTCCCAGGCTCTTACCCTGGGAACCAGCCTCTTGAATCTGCCTCTGTAGGGTCTAGGCATTTGTATCTGATCCAAGCTCCCAGGTGACTCGGATACACACCTATGCATTTGACCCCACACGGCCATGAGCTGGACCCCAAAACATCTATTTTGTCATCTCCTCCTCACTGCAGCACCAAGCGTTACCGTCCCCATCATACAGATGAGGGAACCTGAGGCAGGGGAGGCTGAGTGACTCCCAGCAGATAGGAGGCATCAGGACTGCGATTTGAGTCGGAATCTGTCATCCTAAAATGTCCCCATCACCTCATCTGAGGCCCCATCCCAGTCTCCCCAGCCTCCCGGGGACCAGGCTAGAAAGAGAAATTGGCCCCAGAAGGAGGGCCGAGGGCATGGGGGCAGAGAGGCTCCCTGGAGCAGCCTGTCCTGGCTCTGACCCCACAACTCTGTGACAGCAGGGGTGGCCTGGCCGTCCGCAGGGAGGGGGCCGGACCGCACCAGGCCTCTAGCCTATACAGGGCCTCAGATCCTCGAAGGCCCTGGCAGACCCTCACAACGCAAACACAGTCTCATGCACAAATTCTGGAGGGTCACAGATCCACTGAAACCCACCCAGGACCCCGGATCCAGAACCCTGAGTGAGGAGATGCTGGACAGGCTTCCTAGCTGAGAGAATGGAAGATTCTAAGAGCTTCCTCCTGTGGAGAATGTTTTTGAATTACCTGATGGCCCACCTGCCTGCACACACAGGTGCCCAGCGCAGGCAGGGGCTGGCCAGTGGCCAGGACCAAGGGGACCTTTCTGTGGCCTAAGAGAGCCGACCTACCTCCCTGCCCAGGCTGTGCCTGGCCTGCCCCTTTCCCAGACTCGCACAGGTAGGACACAGAGTAGCCATCTGCTTCTAGACATGGCACCTCCTTGAGCCCGCCCCCCACCTTTGTCCCTGCCCCAGGGGACAGCAGCCCCCCCACCCAGAGCTGGCCATCAGCTGGGACTCCTGCTGAGCCCTGCTCCTCCCTGGCCCACCTCCCCCCACCAGCAGGGTCTCCCCCCCTCTCCCCTGGGGGGAAGCTTCCCCAGGAGGGACAGACCACAGTCCCACGGGCTGCCTGGCCAGCTGGTGGGGGTGGGGAGGCTGCAAAGGGGCTCTGCAGGGCTCTAGTCCCCTCCCCCAGTGCCTCCAAGCCAGCCCCTTTTCTGTTTCCGGCAGTGGGGTCCGCATGGCAATTTCTTCAGAGAAAACACTCTGATTGATGTCTGAGCTTTGGGAGCTGTGGGGTCCCCTGCCCACTGGGGGCAGGGTGAGGGGTCAGTCCGGTACCTGAGCCCTGATGCAGGGTCTCTGAGAACCTGTCTTCCAGGGCCTCCCGTCTTTTCTTAAGAGGTGCCAGGATCAGATGGTAGGGTGGTGCGTGCCCAGGCTGGGTATCCTGACTGCTGACTCCACCAGAGAATGAGCCCTAGTCACACACTGAGCCTTGATCCTGGTCACACACTGAGCCTTGGTCTTGGCCACATGCTGAACCCCGATCCTCTTCACAGACTGAGTCCTATCCTGGTCATGCCGAGCTCTGTCCCTGGTCATCACTGAGCCCTGACTGCCCCACACCTGACCCCCGACACACGGCCCCATGAGTTTGGCAGGGCTGAGGGATCATCTTTCCCTATGCCGGGTGAGCAAGCTGAGGTCCCGGGCCGTGAAGCCCCAACCCTGGTTCCCACAGCTGGTCAGTTGCCAAACTGGGACCAGAGTCCAGGTCTTGGACTCTGAGTCTGGTCCTGGAGCCCTATCACCAAAGCTTCTGAGGGCCTGACCAGGGCCCTGGAGGGGTCGCATGAGAAGGCAGCCTCTCCTGGGGTGGACAGTGGTGTCCCCACCACTGACAGAGGGCAATGCCTGGTAGGGGCGGGGTGGCCAACCTCCCCGGGAGGCCTCTGGGAAAATGGGCCAACAGAACAGAATGATTTGGGGGGGCAGGTACTTCCTTAGTGGTGAATGACCCCACCCTGCACCCCGTCAGCAAGGCTGCGGATCCTGGTCTGGTGAGGAGCAGGCATCCCAACCCCCAGGATGGACCCCCAACCACAGGTCACTTCTCTATAAAATGCAGGAGACAACAGATCCACAGCTACTTCTGTGAACCTCCCGGGGCTCATGCATTTCTAGTTCAGATTTTTCAAAGACAATAAATGTATACACTGTATAGTGCCAAACACCCCCACGGGGCTGGGGCAGCCCCCCTCCCTCAAACACACTGACCATCTCACTGTGGGATGTATCAGGACCACACTGAGTGAGAATCCTTAAGATTCCAAATACCCTGAGGCTGGCTCCCGTCTGTGGATGTGACTGGGGGCTTCGTGTCACATGGACCTACACGCTTGTCCATCTCGGAGCAGTTTGGATTTCCGAATCCTGGGGAGGGGTGGGGGGCTAAGGGGGGCAATGGGATCCAGCCTGCACCTCTGCCCAGGCTGCCCGTTGGCCGGTGCCTGCCCGCTGCCTGACACTCCACGCCCACCAACCCAGAGAACTGGCACCAGCTTTCTGGAAAGCCACCGTCCTGGCCAACAGAAATAGCATCCCTGCCCATTCCCACCAGCTGCCTGCCCCTCAGGGCAGTGGGCAGTGTGGAGGAGGCAGGGGTCCGCCCAGGCTCCTGCCAGCCCCCCATGCTCCATCAGCGGCAGGAGAGGCTCTGTGCAGAGACATGGGGGCTCAGGTCCCCCAGTGCCGGGTTCAAATCCTGGCTCCACCTCCCGTGAGCTGAGTGGCCGCGGGTCCCTGCCCTCTCTAGCTTTTGTTCCACCGATAACAAGAAGGGCAATACTGACCGGGCATCCCACCCCACCCTATGCCCCTCACCAACCACGAGGGGGCCGCCTGGCCCTTCAGAAGAGAGGGCAGGAGGGGCAGCTCTAAAACCCAGCAAGAGAAGACAAAGCTGCAGCAGGAGAGAATGTGGTCAGCCACTAGGAAGAACCTCCTGCTCACAAGAGAGGCATGTACCCCCAGGAAGGCTCTCTGGGGAATTCCGTAACGGCAAGAGAGAGGCCCAAGTGCCTGTGATGGGGCCATGGTAGCCTGAAGCCCTGCCTTACCTGCCCATTTTTTAAATGAGTGAGCAGTTGCATTCATTGAGTTCCTACTGTATACCCGCACAAGTGCCGAGCGTCAGAGAGGGAGAAACAAGTAAGATTCTGGCCCTGCCGGGGAGGAGTTGAACGTCCAGTTAGAAGCCGACTTGGCAAGTGGTGGAGGCCCATAGTGCCCTCAGGATACTGGTCCGAGAGAAGTCAGTAGGCGGTTTTCAGGGAAGAGGCGGCCTTGAAGCGAGGGTGGACTTGGATCTAGAAAGAAATGCGAGGGCCTTCAAGGTGGACAACAGTTGGGGTAAAGGTGTGGAAGTCAGAAGGGACTTGACCTCCCCAGGGAGTGAGGAAATTGCCCCAGGGTCTGACTTTCTCTCTGCAGATGGGAGTGGAGCTGGTGGCCCCAGGCTCTTAGAAGTTTGGAGTCTCAGAATCTTGGAACCAGTGACATTTAGCTCCTGGGGTCTCTGTGTCCCACACCTCAGAGGTCATGAGTCCTCCTGCCCACCCAGGGCCGATGCCCATGCAGCAGCTCTGCGCTGTGCCCACCTGGGCTCTGCTCTGGCCACTTACAGTGATGGGGAGCTCACTCCCTCCTGCAAGGGTAGTGGACAGGGTTGTCTGAGAAGCACGGCGGCGGCGGCTGCAGCATCCCTGCATGGACACCACCCCCTCGCTGTCCCTGCTCCCACACACAGCAGGGTCAGCAAGGCGGCTAAGTTCAGCAGGGCCTGCGCATCCAGGGCTGCCCCACTGAGGCCTGCTGAACACACAGACACAGCAGTTCCGGTCCCACGGGGCCGTCCAGAGGCCAGGAAGGGCTGAAATAGAAAGCAGGTCCTGAGGCCCTGCCGGGGACGCGGCCAGCTCATGGCCTGGGTGGGCCAGTCTGGCTCTGCCGAGGGAGCCCCAGCCCCACCCGGCCCTGGGCAGCTGGGGAGCCTGGCCCTGGGCCTCCAGAACCTGGGGGATCCAGCTGCCCGAGGACAGGGGCCTGGACCTACAAGACCCCTCAGACCAAGCACTGTCTGCCCTGGACGTAGTGCCTTCTCCACTGTGCCTGGGGTGGGTTCCCGAAGCTGCTGAGCAAAGGCTCCGCAGGCCTGGCCTAGCCCCACCCGCTCCCAGCTTGAGACCTTGGGCAGGGGACTTCGCGGGGCCTTTCTGGCCAACAAGGATGGGGTGATTTGGTGGACCCCTGAGATGCTTCGGGACAGCGGGTGCCCGGCGCACAGCAACCTCTCGGCAAACAGGTCCACTGCTAAGCCTCGGCCACCACTGCTGAGCAACCAACCCCTGGACCACTGTTTCCAAACCGCAGGTCATGCCCAGCAGGGGTCAGCTGAGTGGGGTCACAACCGGCCCCGGGCTGCATCGAGGCGCCCAGGACTTTCTGGGGGGTAAGCAGGGCCCTCTCACCATGTCCCCAGACCCCAGGAGGCTATGGGGAGAGAGCGGGGCTCAGGCCTCCTTTCATCTCTCCCTGAGGGAGCCCACGTTGCCCCAGTGGGCCCTGCACCGGACAGACTCAAAGGTTCTGCCCCCCTCCTCGCCCCTGGGGTGTAGAAGGTCCCAAGGCAGTGGGAGCACCCGCATCCAGCCCCAGAGCTCCCAGTCCCCATCCTGAGTCCTCGGGAGGGCTGGGAGAGCCCAGGGGAGGTGGGGGGGGGGGCTGGGTCTCCCCTGCCTACAGGGATGGGGCAGATGAAATGAGCTGGTCCAGGCACAAGGGAAGCCCCCAGCCAAACCGGCAGCCTTATCCCCACTGTCTTCTCTGCCCCAGGAGAAATTGGTCATTCTCCCAGCAGCTCCGGAACTGGTCCTGGATGGGCTCTGTGGCCCGGGGACCATCAATATACGCCCCCACCCCAACTGGCTCGTAACAGATGAGGGGCCAGGCCATAGGGGTGGGGGAGCTCCTGCCCAGACTATGAGGAGGCTCAGAGGGGGCCGAAGCAGCATCTGAGTTTGGAAAGCAGAGCCCCACTCCTGGCCTTGTTTTGCTCACCCGTAAAAGGTAGGGCCAACTCGGTGGGCTCCACCGTCAAGCCAGGCAGAGCCAGGGCTGAATCCTGGGATGGCCTGTGGGACCAGTGAGGAGCTCCCACCCCTCGGGCAGGCCAGGGTGGGAAGACTCAATGCCACCCAAGCCATCTCTTCTTGTTCCGAAATGTCTCCTCCACCCAGTGCCGTGGTCCGGCTGGGTGCACGGGAGGGGCTGGCATGCACTCCCAAGAGGACTCGATGTTAACCGAAAGGCTGGACAGGGCGTGCATGTGTATCTGTGCGTGCACATCTGTGTGTCACGCATGCGTGTGCACGCATACAGGGGCTGGAGCGGGGCCGGCTGCTGTGCACGTGCCCAGCAGGGGCGGGGTGAGCCTCCTACAGCAAGGCTTCCTGGATTGGACCCACCCCTCAGACATCTGGGGCTCCACCTCAGCCTTCTCGTAGACGAGCCCAGCACCTCTGTACCTCCTTGCCATTCCTCTAGGGGCCCTTCCCTTTGTTCTGCAGGGCCTCGGGAGCCCTGCCATCACCAACACCCCACCCTGCTTCCCACCCTAGGCCCACCAAGAACCCGGGCCACAGTCTCACTGAACCCATGAGGAAGGCTGCTCTCATGGTCCCAGACATTGAGTTTAATGGGAGGTCGAACAACCCTGCCTGGTCTCCCAGGTGGCCTATGGGCCTAAGAGTTAGGGCTGCCATGTGGCTGCTGAGGGCAGCCTGGAAGCCCAGGCCCAGTTCCCCCCAGCATCTGCAGTGACCCATTTGCTGTGGGGCTTTGGGCAAGTCTCTATCCCTCTCTGGACTTAATTTCTCCCCCTGTAAAAATGAAAGGTGGGACAAGATGAGCTCTCAGGGGCTCCTGGATGAAAAACAGGGCATGGAGAGTGGTCCAGGGAATTGGGAGGTAAAAGCCCAGGGGTGGTGGTCCCGGTAGTCACCCCTGGGACGGTCCCAGAGCTTCAGAGTGTACATTCCCAAGATAACTGTGCACTCGGCCCTTGCTAAGTGCCCCAGACGCTTCTCCATGAGGCGGCTTGTGGCCAAGGTCTAGCTATACAGCCCAAACTAGCCCCGTCCTTTCCAGAGCATCGCCCAGCCCACCCCGCCCTCTCTTTGAAAACTCTGTCCCACCTGAGCCTCGCTCCCCTCCAGGGGGCCTTGTGTCTCCAGCTCTCCCACTCTGTGGGCTAAAGCTGTGGGCTTTTGGTGAGCCCCAACCCCTCCTGGCCTGTTTCCCTGCACCTGCCGGGGGTGAGCATCCCTGTGGCACACAGGACAAGGGGCTTCCTGAGACAAGGGGGACCTGGCCTGGGGCCTTTCCACGGGCCATGTTGTCCCCATTTTCTGGGGAGACACCGAGGGCCAGAGTGCATAAGCGAGTGGTCCAGCCAGGCTTGAACCCAGGGCTGCCCAAGGGCTCCCCCATTCCTAACCTCCCAACGCCCCCACCTCGGACACTTGAGGTCACCTTTCCCAGAGAAAAAGAAAGGCCCCACCCACCCTGCCCTCCCCATGGGTGACTGGCCCCTGTCAGGGGCTCCAGAGCACAGAAGGGACACGTGACCATGGACCCCTTAGGAGGGCCCTGAGGGGCCTTATCACACCCAGCCCCTGCTGTCACCTGTGTTCTCCAGGTGATGTCCAGGGATCGCCCCGTACTGCTTCCAGCAGGCAGAGTCCTCCTGGCAGCCGACCTGCGTCCCCAACCCTGACAGGCTGCAGGCCACGTGGCCAGGGCCCCAGCACGGTTTACCTCGTCGAGCGGCACCAAGACAAGGACCACTCGGGAGGATGAATGAGGTGGGGAGTTGCAGGCACCAGGACAGTGACAGGACCTGCCCAGCCGTCACCAAGTGTCCCCTGCCCCCCCTTCAGCCCCCGCTCAGCTGCTCGGTTGCTATTTGTGGCTGAATCCCTCAGAAGGGCAGACTCCAACAGTGACAGGGCGAACTGTGCATAGCAAGGGTCACCGTGAGTCCTGGGGACGGCGCGCCAGAGCTCCACGGCTCCCGCGGAGAGTGAGGGGCTTCTGCGGGCTCGCAGAGGGCTCTCCACCTGGCCGGGCGCCAGCCACGGACAGCCTGGCCCGACCCAGCCTGTGGAGGTGACAGGGTGACATTGTGTCTGCCGCAGGCTAGGGGAGGGCCACCCCGAGCCTCGTGGGCTCCAGCACCTTCCCCCACCACCCCCAGGACCCCTGGGTCCCACAGAGAGGAGCCTCCCTCGGGGGAGGGGTTCTGGAAGCCGCCCCAGGCTGTCACCCTGCTCCCCAGGCAGTCCACCAGGATTCATTTTGTCCTCGAACATCTCCCCAGGATTTCTCTGGGAACCAGCCTGTGTGTGCCTGGCTGGCCCTGCCCGTGACTCAGCGGCAGTCTCCAGCTCATAAAATTTGAGCCTCCACTGGCTCAGCCCTCCGGCCCCCGCCCACATCCTGGCCGCCTCCAGGCTGCCCTGTACAGAAACAACACTGAGTCGACACTCCCTCAGCAAGATCTCGGTTTCCCCTTCTGAGACAGACAGCACAGTATTCGAAGGAGACAGTCGATGGGAGCCTACGGGTTCGGCCCTGTATTAGCCAGAAAGCTGCTCCAGGGACCACTCTCCCCCAGAATCTTCAGTGGCTCCCCACTGCCCTCAGGGTCAGGTCTACCACTCTGGTTCCCACGGGGCAGCTAAGACCCAGTGTGGAAGGGCTCTGATCACTCCAACTTCACCGCTTATTCCTGCCCCCCACTCTTGGGGACCCGACATGCCATTCCCACAGACCAGATGGCCTCCCATCCCTCTGGCCTCCCTCCGCCCGGCCGGGCTGCCTATGCCCACCTCCTGTGCCGCCCCTCCCCAGCCGGCTGCTGGTTGCAACGGTGTCCCTCGCCAGACTGAGATCTCGGGGGCCAGCGGCCTTGTCTCGGGCAGCATCCCTGTTCCCAGTGCCCAGCGTGGGCTGGCTCAGTAGTGCTGGGTGGAAGGTGCTGGGTGATTCCATTGCAGGAATGAGGAGCAGCTCAGGGACAGGAGACCAGAGAGGGCATTCTGGCAGAGGAGACAGCAAAGACCTGACCCTGAGCCCTCCCTGCTCCCCACCTCGGCCACCCTCAGACGCTGAAACCAGACTGGCCCAGGCTGCCTACAAGCCACTACGCTGGGCAGGCTGTCTGTCTGGGGAGGGATGTCCCTCCCAGCCACCACTCCCAGATCAGGCCCCACTACCGAGATTTAAGACCCGCAGCCCCCTCCCCACCAGCCCTGGTCACATCCAGGTCTCTCCCACACACCCAACCCCACGTGACCCCACGGAGTCGCTAGCACTCACAGGGGTCACACCAGGGCCCGGATGGGCCCCGGGCTGGTGCTGACCCCACAGACACACTCAGGCGTGCGTGTGCCCCAGGGACACTCATGAGGGGGCACAAACAGAGGCCCAGATACCGAGAATGCAGCTCTAGGTCACGGGCACACACACAGACACACCCAGGCTCAGAACATGCAAAACACAGAAAACCCAGACAGCACTTGGGGACCGAGGGGGCCACCGTGGGCAGACATAGCCAGCCTGCATTTGTCCCTCCCGACAGAAGACTGGGTCCCTGTGCGCTGCTTCCCCCTCCCACAGCACGCGTGAGCGCCAACCGCTCTCAGGGGCCCTGCAGCCTCCCGCAGACAAGACAAGACGCTAGGGGGACAGCGAGCCAGAGCCCTCCCTCTCCACTCTTCACCCCCCCCCACCTGGGCAGTGCCACTGGCTCCGCCCCCTGTGCCTCAGTTTCCTCCTCTGTCTGGCCCGGCCTGAGCCGCAAACTCTGCTGCCCCTAGGCTCCCTCCCCCAGGGCCCCGGAATCAGGCTCCTCCAGGGGGCCGGCCAGCCAGGGAAGGAGCCCGCCCCCACCCCGCCCCCACCCCTCCGCCTTTGCCCAAAAGGAGCCCCAGAGCAGGCCTGACGTCAGGCCCCAGGAAGGCGGGTCGGGCTGCCGGATGAGTGGCCCACAGAGCTGCCCCGGGAGGTCGTCCAGGCTTAGGCTGTGCCGGCTCTGCCTCAAGCCGCCGGAGTAGGCGAAGGTGCGGTGAGTCCCCCAAGAGCTTTCCCCGGCCTTCCGGAGCTGGACAGTGCCGGAGTGTCCTCACTCCCCAGCCAGGCAGGCAGCGCAGGGGCTGAGGGACGGAGAAACTACCCCCTGACCCGGGGAGGGGAGAGTTCAGAGCCTGGATGGGCTTTGAAGTCCCACCCTGCAGGGAGCCATTGTACAGATGGGAAAACTGAGACCCTGAGGGCAAGGGGGGTGGGTGGTCACAGCTGGCCAGGCTGAGCAAAGAAACGGGAAGGGAGGGCTCCCAGGGGCTTGTGGGAGCATCCCTCCTGACCCCAGAGCCCCACCTGTGCTGCCCCCACCCCCGCTTCCCTGGATTTCATTCATTCTTTCATTCATTCATTCAGCACTCTCACTAATCATCTGCAGGGTGCCCAAAGCTGTGCCTCGATTCTCCCACCTGTCAGGGCACTAGGGTGGCCCCAGAGGCCAGGGTAAGGAAGGGATTGGGTGCTTGACCACCACTGGGACCTTGTCCATCACTGTCCCCCAGGCTGGGGCAGGGCCAGGGGTTGAGGGATTCCTGTGGATAGGCTCCTACCCATGCCACCCCACAGCTCAGGCTCTATGCTCCAGCTCTGGCCCTTTGCCCACTCTTTCAGCAGCGGGGAAACTGAGGCCCAGGGCAGCTGGTCCACCCAGCCCCCAGCATGAACCTTGGAGCTGGCACTGCCCCCGCCTGGCTCTGCCTGGCGGTGAGCGCCCTGGGAGAAGGGCAGCGGGAACAGGGTCCCGAGGGGGGCGGGCGGGTTGGGAACTGGCCGGTGGCCAGGGTGCCGGGCGGGACAGACAAGGAGCAGCTGTGCAACCTCGGGCAAGACTGGGGATGGAGGGACGGCGGGATGGTGGTGGCAGCTCACAGCCCTCTGGCGGCGGCTGGACCTGCCCGCGGGCCCCCACGGTCCCCTGCCACGTTTGGTCACTCCCAGCCAGAGGGCCGCCCAGGGAGCCGCCTCCTCCCCTCCGGCGGCTTCCCCGCGGTGTGCTCATGGGCAAGTCACTGCCCCTCTCTGAGCCTTGGCAAAAGCAGGGGTGGGGGGCTGCTGCTTCTAGAGCCTGGCCTGTGTGGGAAGGGGGGCTGGAGTTCTCCGAGCACCTGCACGCTGGTCTCATTTCGTCCCGGGGACCTGATGTGCAGGCCGTGGGTCTCAACGCGCCCACTTCACAGCTGAGGAAACTAAGGCTCAGAGGGGGCAGAGTGGTCCCTTTAAAAATCATTCATCTGGTCACTCAGCTGCAGCGCTGCAGGGCCACTGCCTTCGTGGGACTGCCAGGCCTGTAGGGAGAGCAAATAACCACCAAGCTGCCGGGGGTGGGCCGTGGCAGCAAAACACAAAAAGGAAGGTAGGGGAGGGAAGGGCCGTCTGGGGGGGCCTCCCTGAGGAGGTGCACTGGGGTCTGAAGAACTCCCTCAGCAGCCAGACCTGCCTGAGAGCCTCGGCGCCCTCTGCGCCTGCGCCACTGGGGGCTCAAGGTCAGGTCTGATGCCTCCGACACACGGGGTCCTAAGCACTCCTCCGACCCTGACGCCAGGCTGGGCGGCCCGGGCCACGCTGCTGGTCCTGACCAGGGCCTCCAGTGCGTGGTCTGCACCGTGCGCGGCAGTCAGCTTTCAGGGGCATGGGGCCGGCAGGGGGCTCCACGGGGCGGAGTTCGAGTCACAGCTCCTCCACCCCCAGCTGAATGACCCAGACAGACCACTCAAGCGTCCTGTACCTCAGTGTCCTCACAGGCAAAATCGGGACAGCCACACAGAGCAGGGGCATCTTGGGAGGAGTCAGCAGGAACCAGGGAGGGGTCATCTCGAAGACCACCCATGAATTGTGGGATCACAGCTTTCCCTCGGTGGAGGGGTGTCCAGGGGCTGAGGGAGGACCGTGTGAGCTGGGGACGAGGGTGCAAGGGGCCTTCAGCTGGTGATATGGGCAGAGATGTGTGTCAGACAGGCTGAGGATCTGCAGGCAGCCCCGTCCTGGCTTGCCCCGAGAGCAGCTGGGGCGTGAGGGTCAGCTGTGTGAGCCCCTGCACACCCTCACCGTGCAGCCATGTCTGGAGCTGCCCCTCCCGGGGAGGGCTGCGCTTCCTCCGGAGCCGAGGGCGCAGAGGGGGTGGACTGTGGGCGGGGTCCCGCCTGATGGAGCCCAGGTGCCCTTCTCCACCACGCTCAACGCACACCCTCCAGCGACCCCTGTCCCTGAGCTGCGCGGAGGGAGCCAGGCCAGGAAGGGAACCCAGATTCTGGCTGGCACCCCCTAGGACCTGCTAGGGGACCCAGGGCCAGTCTGGCCCCTCTTGGGGACCTCAGTAGGAACCCAGCAGTCCCTGGATGGAATGAGCAGAGAGGCTCAGACCAGCCAAAAACAGCAGGCGATGTTCTAAAGCAGATGCCATGAAACCAAGAATAATCGTAAAAATAAACAGGCAGATGGTTCCCCCAATAATGGCTATTTTGGCCTTGGAAGGCTATGAGGGTCACCCACCAGCAGCATGGGCATGCACAGGTACTCTCCACCCTGACAATGCCCTTGTGCACAAACCCCAGGTCCAGAGATACCAGCCCCCCACCCTGGTCCTACCCCTGCCAGGGCCAGATGCACTGGACCTGGGTTTGATTCCCAGCTCGTTTGATGCTGTGTGACTCAGGGCATGTGGCTCACCTGTCTGGGCTTCTGCTTCCTCATCTGTAAACTGTCTGTAAACTCATCTGTAAACTGTCATGGGGATTTCAAGGGTCCTGCAGGTGCCTGGCCCACAGCAGATGCTCCTAGCACCTCGGTCAGGGACAGACTGGGCCCGTCCTGCATGCCTGCCCCTCTTGGCCCCTGGCACAGACCAAACTCCAGGCTGCCACCTGTTTGCCCAGGGCTGAGGCTGGGCTCCCCACCTGCCCTGATGCCCCACGTAGCAGGGGCAAAGCAGCCAGGCCGCAGGACTCGCCTCAGGACAGCTGCAAGAGAACACACGGGGATGGGGGACAGTTTTGAGAGGAGCCAAGATGTTAGGACACACACCCCCCTGCCAAGGAGGGGACCCCCCTCGGCATCCGTGGACAGGTACCAGCTCCTGAGCCTGACGTTGTTGGACACACAGCAGGGACCCGGCGAGCTGTGAGCGGCAGCCTCCCATCACTTGTTGGAGATGACAGAGTCAAATGACCTGGGGAGAGTTGCTCATTCCCTGCTCTGGAAAGATGCCCGGAGTCTGAGAGCTTCTCTAAGGCTCTGAGAAGCCCTGATCTGAGCACCCTGGATGACCATTCACTCAGGTGGGGAAACCAGGAGCCTCAGCACCAAACTAATATGATACCCAGCATCACACGTGACGGAACTAAGCTCCAAAACTCCAGCTAAGCCCTGTTGACAAGCACCAGGGGCAGGGTGAGGATGACGGGGACAAGCTGGACCCCACAGGGTAACTGGGTGGGCTTCCTAGAGGAGGTGTCAACCCTTCCTGTGCTGGGTTATCCCGGTGCTGGAGGAACAGACTGGAGCACTGCCCCAACCCCTCCCCCACCAGCCCCACCCTCTGAGGCTCCTGCTGGGCGGGTTTCCTGTGCAGGGGAGGCCAGGAAGTCCTAAAGATGGGTGGGCAAAACGTTGAGTAGGGAGGGAGCAAGGAAGAGTCCGGGGTGGAGGAACAGCTTGGGCAAAAGAGGTCGGAGGGTGCTGGAGTGTCGTCAGAAAGTCGGGGTGCTGCGAGACTGGAGAGGGGGGCCCCCCCGGCCTATCTGGGGCCTCAGGTCCCTCCCAGGGAGGGCCCCTACCAAAAGCATCGCCCTTTACCCACAGGTCTCCCTGGAGGGTCTCAGCAAAGCTCTGGAAGGCCTGTGATGTGCAGGGCTCTGGGTCTCCCCATCTGGAGGGGTCACCTCCCTCACCTTGCACCCCCACCTTTCCCCCACCCCTCCACCTCTGGCCACATCAGCACCAGGTGCTCTGAGTCAGAGCCCTCCTCCAAGGCTGGCTGGGGCAGTAACCGTTGCAGGAGCCTGGGAGGGAGGCTTGGGAGGGAGGCCTGCGAGGTCACCTCTGGCCAGAAGCCTGCCTCCCAGGGAGCTGGATCTGGGGCCCAGCACCTTGCTCCGTGTTCAAGGCCCTGTGAGGGCGGCTCCTGGCCTCAGCCTCCGAGGCTGCTCGACCAGGTTTCCACACCTGCAGAGTCCACTGCCTCCTCCAGGAAGCCTTCCCTAATTTCACTTTCCTGTGTCTCCCAGTCACCCTGCCGGCATTCAGCTGGGGGTCTATCTTCTCCACCCAAGACACCCAGCAGGTCTCAGATCCATAGGGGAACCATGGGTGAATGGGGGATGGTGGGTGGGGGAGTCAGGCCTGGGCCTAAATTGAACCCTGTCCCTGCCCAGCATGGGGCTCGCCCCCTCTCCGCCCCCCAGTCCTCGGGTTCTCACTTGGAAAGTGGGAGGCCTGGCTTCCCGGGCTGCTGGGTGGAGGAGAGCGAATCCCAAGCGTCCGGAAACACCCGGCGAGTGCTCTCTGCTTGTGAGAGAATGCAGTTCATGGGCAGCCCCGCCAGGGACAAGCCCCAAGGCCCAGCTGGGTGACCCCAGTGTAGTTGCTGAAGCTCCCTGTCTCTGTGTCCTGTGTCCTCACTTTAAAATATGGGTCAGCCCCCCTCCCGATAACGGGCGGAATCCAGATGTCCCTTTCCACCTGCTCCTCACCACAGGGCCCCCAGGGGCAGGGGGCAAGAGAGAGCAGGCCATGCCAAAGACATGCCAAACGGAGGGGCCAGGGGCCATGGGCTGGGCTCAGAAGGAGCCAATTTGGGCTGCACTATAGAAAGACTTTCTTTGTCTTCAGAGCAGCTTTACAATGCAGCAGGGTGACCTGGGGCAAGGTCCCCATTCTCAGAGGAGTGCAAGCTAAACTCTCATGAATTCACTCACTCAACCACTCGACCTGTACGGAGTATGATTCTACAATCCTCTCCTCCGCAGAAATTCACGGGCTAATGGGGACACCAGACAAGTTGCCAGGCAATGACAGAACCACGGTGCTATGAGAGCCCAAAAGAGGCCACAAATCTACTTGAGGCAACCAGGAAGGGCTCTCTGAAGGAGGAGGCATACGAACTGAAGAGAGCCGGCATGTGAATAAGAGTGCATAGGTAGGATTATTTTAGTCACAAGTGATGGAAACTCAGCTCAAAGTAATGTAAGCCAAAGAGGGAGGTAATAGCTTCATTTAACCGACATGTCCCACGATACTAGCTTCAGGCAGGGCTGGATCCAGGCACTTGAGCCACCTCCTCAGGACTTGGTCTCTGCACTTGGTCCTGCTTGCCCCAGCAGCCAGCAGCAGCTTGATCTCACAACCCCAGAGGGGAGAGAGCTGTCGTTGAAAGTCCCCGGGGCCGTGGATGACCAATCACTATAGCCCAGGGCAGCTAGCTAGCTCATCCCTGGGGGTAGTCTGGGGCTTGGTGCTGCAGGAGCCCAAGAACAAGGTTAGGGAATGGAGCAGGACCAAGGTACTGAAGGACTTTATCCCGCAAATGCAAGGTTTCCAAGCTGGAGGTGCCCACTGTATAGATGGCAAGACTGAGTCGTGCGAGTGGCCTGGGAGGGCCCGGGCAGGATGGAGGGACTCCTGGCCCCTCCTTCTGAGACCCCTCACTTTCTCTGAGACAGGCAGGAGCAGAAAGAGGGAAGGAAGTAAAGAGGCAGGCAGAGAGAGGCCCTACAGGGCTGGGAACCGGTGCGGGAGAGAAACGCCCCCGCTCTCCTGCTCCCCCCTCCCAGGCTGCCGCACACCAGCCGTTCACTCCCGCCCAGGACCCGGACTCACTCCTGGGGGCTGGGGGTTGTGCAGAGAGCCCCTGCCGCCTCCTCCAAAGGGGCCCCCTTTTCCTAACCCTCACCTGTGGGCGCACTTGGCCCCGTCTCCCCTCCCCCACCCAGCCACCAAACCCCCTCAGGGCCCGTCCTGTACCACCTCCGGGCACAGCTCGGGGCAGCCTGAGGTGGGTCCTAACTCTGCCCGCCTTGCAGGGGATGACACTGCGCTCTGTTCTAAGATGTTTTGGGTGGTTTGGGATGGGCCATGCTCCAGCCCTGCCACCTGCTGTGCATCTTCCCTGCTGACCCTGAGCCCCTGGAGAGCAGCCCCCGTCTCTTCTCTCTGTTCTGCCGGGAGAAGTACCTGAAGGTGGGCGGGCGGGGCGGGCTGGGGCAGCAGGCAGTGGCCAGGCTCCAAGCCCAGGACGGTCGCCCTCCACCAGTCTCTAGGCCCCGGGCCCGGCCCCGCGCCAGGCTCTACAACGACATGGCCTCTGCCCACTGGGCTCCGGCCGGCTGGCCCGGGCTAGAAGGTCTGCTCCACCTCGGCCAGGCCCAGTACACCTGCCGGGAAGGGGGAGGGGACAGGGCTGTGCCACCCCCCTCAGACTGGCTCCCAGACGGAGCCACGCCTCCCCCCTCGGGCTGTGGAAAGCACTAGTGACCCCATGGAGCAGATGAAGAGAGCAAGGCTCGCTGACAGGGCCGAGGTCCCCGGGCTTGGCAGTGGCAGGGCCGGACTGGAACCCAGGTCTCCGGGATTCCTCTGCTCACTCACCGCGCGGGGCCGGTCTGAGGGCCAGGTCTGTGCCTCCCTGCTCAGCCTGGGTGGGCGGGCCTGGGGCCAGGCCGTCCCCACAGAGGAGCAGAACCTTCTCTCCTTTCCCCTCATTCCAGGCTATATTTAGGGGCCAAGCCGAGCACGAGGCACACGGAGAGTGGGTGCCGTGCGCCTGCCGGCGGAGGGGGCCGCTTGCCTGGGGGCCCCTGTCCCCCCTCGGGACCAAGGGTCTGGCTGTGGGCTCGCCTGAGGCAGGGCCCAGGTTCGAGTCCTGGCCTGTCCCTCCCAGAGCTTCGGTTTCTCCAAGTGTGAGTGCAGGAGGCCCAGAGGCCAAGACAGGGACCCTGCCCCAGCTCCTCGCGGCAACCACACCACAAATCCGCTAGAAACAGCGGGAGGGAGGCTCTGCCGCTCCATGGCTGTGCAGGTGGGGAGACCGAAGCTCAGAGAGCGACGGGTGGTGCGTGGGGACCAACCTCTGTTGGCCCCTGTCACCGTGCAAACGCTCCCGTGGTACCTGCACTCCGGCCGTCGCCCGCCGGCTCTGCCGCCCCGCCCCCCCCCCGCCCTGAGTCCCATCCTCCCACGGAAGCGTCGTGCACAGGCCCAGCCGTGGCCGGCTGGCAGTGTGGGGGCCCTGCGTGTGCACAGTGGGAGAGCCGGCAGGAGGGGGCTTAGGGGAGGCCAGAGGAGCCGCGTGACTAGGTGATGGGAGCACGCGGGAGCTGGGAGTGTGTCAGGTGGGCAGAGCACCCTGCTGAGGGTCACGTCCTTGACCAGAGCAGATTCAGGGGTTGGCAGGGGAAGCCATCCCAGTGGACTGTCAAGGAGCAGCGGGAGCTGAGGCAGTGAAGACCAATGGGGAAACTGAGGCCGGAGAACAAAAGTCCTTCCTGAGGCCATGGGGAAGAAGGAGGGGAGTGGGGGCCACTCAGCCCAGAAGCTCCCGGCCCAGGTCCTCCCCTGCCCCAGAGAGGGGTGGGCAGGTAATGTGTGCACAGATTCAGGAGGCCATCAGCAGGCCACCGCCCAGAAGGCCTGCCTCCACAGGCCAAGCCACTGGGTCTGGAGGCCCACCATTGCCTTCCTCATTGTTCAAAGCAAAATGAACAGATGCCCTAGAGAGGTCATTAAATAAGAATGACAGTACATAAGCCACAGTGAGAAGCGAGGCAGAGGAGTGGGTGCGGGGTGAGCTGTCTTATAGACAGTAGACTCACAGAGAGGCCGGGGGAAGAGATGATACACGCAGAAAGTCAGGGGTGAGGGCCCAGGCTGTGACTGGGATCAGGGCTCAGTATGTGACCAGGGTCAGGGCTCAGAGTGTGACCAGGGTCAGGATTCAGTGTGTGACCAGGATCAGGGCTCAGAGTGTGATGAGGGTCAGGGCTCAGAGCGTGACAGGGTCAGGGCTCAGAGTGTGACCGGGGTCAGGGCTCAGAGTGTGACGAGGGTCAGGGCTCAGAGTATGACCAGGGTCAGGATTCAGTGTGTGATCAGGATCAGGGCTCAGAGTGTGACGAGGGTCAGGGCTCAGAGTGTGACGAGGGTCAGGGCTCAGAGTGTGACCAGGGTCAGGATTCAGTGTGTGACCAGGATCAGGGCTGAGAGTGTGATGAGGGTCAGGGCTCAGAGCGTGACAGGGTCAGGGCTCAGAGTGTGACGAGGGTCAGGGCTCAGAGTGTGACCAGGATCAGGGCTCAGAGTTTAATAAGGACTGAAGTTCATTGTGTTATTGGAATCAGGACTTGGTGTGTGACCAGGAACAGAGCTCAGAGTATGATCTGGGCCAGGACTCAGTGTATGGCAGGATCAAGGTTCCTGGGATCCTGTGTGGCTGACATCAGGGCTCAGCTTTGTTTGAGATCAGGGTTCAGACCCTTGTCGCTGGGAATCATGGTGTGCTTTGCAGACATCTCCATCTCTCCTCCCCTGTCAGGCCTCTGGGGCATCCTGAGCATCCTGCCATGCCCCTGCTGCAGAGGCCCCAGGCCCCCCAGCCCTGGCCTGGACCCCCCAGCACCTTGAGCCAGCAGCTGGCCAGCACGTGAGCCTGGCCCTGGGGAGTTTCCTGGAAGGGCAGGATCCCCGGAACCGGCGTCATCCTGGGACTATCTCCCAGAGGAAACGTTCTGTAATGTTTATTATTTGTCTCTCCCTGTGACACGGACTCGAACCTAGTGCAGACACACTGGAAAACCAAAAAGCATGTGGAAGGGAATCCAAAACAGCTGTTTGCCATGTCCCTGGAGCCGGATCTCGGCACTCCCCCATGCTTTGCCAAGGCTCATTTGTTTCCACGGTAGGCAGGCTGGGAGGCATCCCTCTCCTTCTTGGGGGCATTCTGGGGTCCCCCACTGCCTGCGGCTTGAGGTTCCCAGCCTCGCGGCCTCTGCTCACTCCTATTCATGCCCCCAGAACGTCTCTCCCTGCCTTAGATGTCCCGTGTGCTCCCCATCTGCCTGAGTTATCATTCACCAAACGCATCCATCAACCCTGCGTGTTAGGGGCTGGGGGTACCAAACAGAGGGCAGCCCAGCCCAAAAGGACTGGTGAGCTGAGACCTAGGCCCGCATGTGGTGGGTGCGGCCACGGGCCTGGGCAGCAGCTGACTCCTCCCAGCAGCCGTGGGGGCCGGCAGATGCCCAGGGCTGCGGTCCCAGAGGCAGAGGCAAAGCTGGGTGACCTCGGGCACGTGCTGACCTCTCTGAGCCCAAGGAGAGAGGCAGCCTACTGTCCTGCCTGGGCCTCCCTCCATGCCAAACTGGACCTTGAGCCTTAGCCAGCAAGGACTCCTCTGCTGTGCCTCCCCCCACCCACCACCAGGCTGGGAATTTGGTGCCCAGCCCCCAGCAGGCAGAACTCAGTACCCCCTGTCCACAGGGTGGAAGCTGCCAGAGTGAGCCTGTTGCCCAAGGCCAGGCAGACAGCCACGGGGAGTGGGCGGTGTCCGGTCTGCATGCAGCAGACACCCCACGTCCATGGGCCATGGGGGGGTTGCAGGGGGGGCAAGGTCTTCCTTTCCCCTTGCAGGTGGGGGAGGGCACATTGCACGGCCGGATGTCCCACATACCCACCCTTCCTCCCTGCTTCTCCCCAAAGTCCTCTCCTTTCTCCAGGAAAAGCCAGAAATGTCCTTATTTGGAGCATCAGCCCGCCCGGCATGGGGGTGGGGGGCCTGTTAACCCTTCGTGTATAAATAGAGATAAATCTCAGCAAGTTAAACACAGCGGTGCAGGAACATAAACAGAATGGGCGGGCCCCTTACACTGCGGGGAGCACAGAGTTTATTTAACTCACACCCGCCTCACTGCTGTGGGGACCCGGCCCCAGGCTCAGGCCCCAGCGAGCACCCTGCGTGAGCCTCGAGCCTCCCAGACAACAAGGGTGCGCACCTCTCAGGGCCGGGGGGCCCGGGAGTGAGGGGGGAGGGGGCAGGCGCTTGGGTGAGGTTCCTTATGAGGACCCTAGCTCCAGGCATTGACCCGCCACCAGCCTTAGAAGAGGCAAGAACAGATGGGTGGGCTGGAGGACAGGGTCTGACGCGCCGGTGTGGGGGCAGCCAGGCGGGGCCGTCATGGGCCGGGCTCCTCTGAGCAGAACCGTGATTTATCTGGCAGCAACTAACACTGTGGTTTATCTGGCACAAGCTATGCGCTGGGCCATGCTGTGCTTAGTTCATCCTAGCAGCTCCACAACCCCAGCCATACAGGTTGGGACGTGAAGCACAGAGAGGTTAAGCGACTTGACTGAGGCTGCACAGCGAGTAAGGGAGGAACCAGGATTGGAGCCTGCGTTCAAACACCAAACACTTGGCTCCGCCGCTTACCTGTGCCACTGCCTTGTCTTCCTGGTTAGTCAAGGGACAGTCCTGCACAGCAAGGGTTTTTTTTTTACCTCCTGCTATATCAAGTCGTGGCTCAGACCATTAACACTCCACCAGAGCTCCACCCCGGCAAGGGCGAGGCCACATGGAATGGAGAGGGCAGGCATTTCGGGGCCGGGCCCGGTAAAGGCGCAAAGACAGGAATGCTGGGGACCTCGGTGAGCAGGCAAAGCCCAGCAGCACCAGCCTCCAGGCACGGCCCCGGGCACCCAAAGGTAACCCGTCTCCTTCCTTCCAGGCCCCTGGCGTGTGTGCTGGCCGCCGTCATGCCCTCTGTGTCTCCCGTGGGCTCCTGGGCCCCGGCGGCCCCCAATGCCACGGTGGCGGAGGCCAACGTCAGCATGCCAGAGAAGCCCCTGTTCCACGTGTTTGCCCGGCTGGACGAGGAGCTGCACGCCGCCTTCCCGGGCCTGTGGCTGGCACTGATGGCGGTGCACGGCATCATCTTCCTGGCGGGGCTGGTGCTCAACGGGCTGGCGCTCTACGTCTTCTGCTGCCGTACCCAGGCCAAGACGCCCTCGGTCATCTACACCATCAACCTGGTGGTGACCGACCTGCTGGTGGGCCTGTCCCTGCCCACGCGCTTTGCGGTCTTCTACGGCACGCGCGGCTGCTTGCGATGCGCCTTCCCGCACGTCTTCGGCTACTTCCTCAACATGCACTGCTCCATCCTGTTCCTCACCTGCATCTGCGTGGACCGCTACCTGGCCATCGTGCAGCCCGACGGTTCCCGCCGCTGGCGCCAGCCCGCCTGCGCCAGGGCCGCGTGCGCCTTCGTGTGGCTGGCCGCCGGCACCGTGACCCTGTCTGTGCTGGGCATGACAGCCGGCGGCCGGCCTTGCTGCCGCGTCTTCGCGCTGACCGTGCTGGAGTTCCTGCTGCCGCTGCTGGTCATCAGCGTGTTCACGGGCCGCATCCTGTGTGCGCTGTCCCGGCCGGGCCTCCTGCGCCAGGGTCGCCAGCGCCGCGTGCGGGCCATGCAGCTGCTGCTCACTGTGCTCATCATCTTCCTCGTCTGCTTCACGCCCTTCCACGCCCGCCAGGTGGCCGTGGCGCTGTGGCCCGATGTGCCGCGCCACGCCAGCCTCGTGGCCTACCACGTGGCCGTGACCCTCAGCAGCCTCAACAGCTGCATGGACCCCATCGTCTACTGCTTTGTCACCAGCGGCTTCCAGACCACCGTCCGAGGCCTCTTGCGCCGCCGCGGAGCCAGGTACGAGCCCGACAGCAGCAACATGGTCAGCATGCACAAGAGCTCCAGAGGCTCGGGCCACAATCCCATCCTCGGCGCCAGCCCTAGCGCCTTCACCCGGGACCTGGCCAACGGGCCTGACGCCTAGCCGGTGGGACTCTGCGAGAGGACCCGAGGTCAGGACTGGGCGCCGCAGGCCAGGTCCAGGACAGCAGGGACCTCTGCTCCGCTGGCGGGGGTGGGGGGTGGGGAGGGGGCAGCAATCAGGTTCCCCCGGATTAACTGGGGGTGGCTGCCCAGCGCACTGCGTGGAGAAAGAGTCTGAGACCACACAGTGCTGTGGTTCACTGGCAATGTCTGCCACAGGCTCTGCAGGGGACGTGGCAGTCTGGAGGCTGATTGCTCGCCATGCCGGGGGCACAGACTGTGTCCAGTGAAGACTCAGAGGGGTAGCCAGGAGCTGCTTCTCTCCTGGTCCATCCTCACCCTGCAAGGACTCCTCAGAAACAGGGACTAGGAATCCTAAAAAGGTTCCCACCCCTCTTCCCCTCCCCTCCCGTGCCTGTCCCCCGACAGAGAGAAGAACAAGGAGAGAAAGGAAAAGCCAAGGGACATGAATGTCACATGAGCAGACAGGAGGGGTTCAGGTCCCCGGAAGACCGCTGCCCGAGGCCCCCGTGAATCAGAGTACGACAGCATGACGGCCATGGGGTGCTTTGGTGGAACGGCTGTGACATCTGGGCTGATGCCTGACCCCGAAACACCCCACAGAGGAGAGGCTGTCCTGCCCATCCGGGGCGGGAGGGGTTAAGCAGCACGTACAAGTGGTGCACGGCGGCGTTAGAATCAAAACCCCGTCCCACCTCCTGCCACACCCCTGCGCCTGCCCCGTGGAGGCAGCTCCAATCTGCCCAAAGCCCCCACTCCAGGAATGACCTCAGAAGACCCTGCCTGCTGCCCCAGGAGGGCGGCAGGGCTCACGGCCCCATCCTATGGATGAGAAAACCAAGAGCAAAGACCTAGGGCAACGTGGAGCCAGGCCTATGGGCCTGAGGCTCCCATCTGCCCACATACGGAGCTCCTTGTTCTCCTCCGGGGGCAGAGAGCTCTGACCAGCGGCTCCTGCCTGGCTCGTCCTTTCTCGCCTGCCTTTCCTGGGGAGGGAGCGTTTTTCCGGCTTGGGTCTCTGATGCCTCCTCTGAGCTGCACTCCGGGATTGCCTCCACAAGTCTTCTGTGGAGCAGGAAGTTCCCTGAGCCCTTTGTAGACTGCTATAGGGGTAGTGGCCTGTTGGGGGAGAGGAGCCCTGGCCATTCCAGGCACCAGGCCCCACCCCAGCACTTGGCCACAGCCACTGAAGCAGGGTGAGACGGAATCTGGCCTCAGATCTGCCCAGCCCTAGAGGAGAGTCCTACCTGCTCAGTGGCCCCAGGCAAAATGCCCTGTCCTCCAAGTTCAGGGCCCTGGAGGGAGGCCCACCTGGGAGGCAGGAAGGCCATTTATATCCCCAGGCTACAGATGAGAAAATGCAGTCTCGAAGAGGGAAAGGCCCGGCCAGGGTCGGAGCGAGCACCGGGCACTGCAAGGCCAGCGCTGTCTTTGCCAGACCCTGTGGGAGCCCCATGTGAGCAGCTCCTCCGACCCCAGGACACGTCAGCCCACTGCCTCCCTGCTGGAGGCCAAGGGAGTCCAAGGCTCCCTCGAGCCCTCGAGCAGGGTGGTGCTGCTGGGCCCCCAGGCGGGCTGCTTCCTGGGCTGGAGGCTGGAGGAGCAGTGGGCGTGGTGGTGAGCATCACGAGCATCGAAGTCCTTGGCCCTGACTGAGTGCCAGGCACGGTACGGGAGCCTCTCCCCTACCTCGCTCCGAGCGGGGCTGTGGCTCACCAGGGACCCAGAGCTGCACGGGGCAGAGCAGGGACCTGGGAGCCCATGGCAAGAGGGATGCTGAGCCGAGGGACCGGCACTAATGGTAGATTTTCAGGCAGGGAAGCCCCCACGGAGCTCTGTCTGTCCCCGGCCCTGCATCTGGCCCCTGGGCAGGCGCGCGGTTTGGGGGGGGGGGGGGGGGGGGGAGGGTCAGGGTCAGGTGTTTGCCCCAGTGAAGCATCACCTGTGGGCTCTCTTCCTCCGTCAGCTGCCCCTGGTTCTCATTCTCATTCACGCTCAAGAGTGAGTGACGGACTGCTGTGTTTGGGGCTGGAACTTTTTCCGGCAACAGTCCCTTCCTCTAGGAGGAGGGGTCTCTAAAGTAGGTGAGCCAGCGGGGATCTGGGAAAGAGTGACCGGACTGGGTCTGTCCCGCCCTGCTTCACAGCTGTTGTCTCGTTAATCCCCACCGTGTATGGAGGGAAGAGCCATGGGCAGCGCTGGGATCCGCATCCAGGAAGGCGCCCGAGCCCCCTCCCCTTGTCTCCAAGCCTGAAATCCCACCATCCAACCTGGGTTTTGCAGGGGGAGCCTTCCACCACTCAAGCTTGAGAGGGTGGCCACCCGTCTTCTGCAGCTGGGGCGGGAATTGGGGGCTGACCTCGCACCCCCGAGAACTCAGCCTGACGGCCCCACACACAGGGCTCTCTCTAGGTGGCCTCAGTGTCCCCCAGTCTCCACTGCTCTCTCTCCTCTCCTTGGCCTTGCAGCTAGAGAGGGGGGGGCTGGGGAATCACCCCACAGCTCTCTCAGAGGCTTGATCCCACCTCCTGACGTCTGGCTCCCTCCTACCCTGGCCTCTTTGTCGGGACTGAGGCCCAGAGGCCGACCTGGACTGTCCTTGTGTTCGCATGGGGGCCAGGGTGAGAGGTCCCCGCACCCCCTCCCCATGGCCTCCCTTCCCTGATTTTCAAAAAGCCCAAGTGACATGACATGGTGTGTGTATTTATATCTGATGTAAACAATCCCCTTAACAAGAAGTCCTCATCCTGAATTGAACCTGTTTATTCCCTTAGTGCCCTCAACTCAGCAAGCACGGGGCAGGCAGGGGTTGCCGTGGGGCGCTGAGCCAGGCAGGAGCCTACACACCCCCCAGCCCCCTCACCGGCCAGGGACAGCCTGTGGTGGTGGGGATGCCCCTGCGTCATCCCTGGGTCCCTGGGGGCGGGGCGGGTGGGGTTAGGGACCCGGAGCCCCGCGCCTACGAAGGGCAGAGGACGGAAGGAGTACAAGTTGAGGAGTTTGGAGTAGGGTGCAGGCACAGGAGCTGCGGTTGGGGCGCAGACCAGCAGAGCGATGGGTCCTCACCCCATCCTGGTCCCCACCCTGCCCACCCAGGGGGAGGCGCCCACAGTGCCCCATCATATCACCAGGTGCCATCTGGGGGTGTGGGGGGGGACATGGGTCAGTTGGCAGAGGGGGAGAGGGCTCTACCTGTGGGCTTGCAAAGTGCCACCAAGTTGTCCTGTTCTCTGAACCTGCCCAGAACAGAAGCCTGGGAGGTGGGGGGATAGTCATCCCCGATTTACAGATGGGGAAGGGGAGGCTCTGGGCATCCAGGATGGGCTGAGCCCCTGGGCACCCGGTTCCCGCCTAGCAAGGCGGCCTGGGTCCCCTGCTCCTCGGCCTGGGAGCCCTGGGTGGGAGGGGGCGTGGCTGGACGCCGCTCATCACTCTGCTGTCTGGCGCTCTCTGAGGCGGAGGCGGCGGAGGTAAATATTAGGGCCTGTTTAGATTAAGCTCCATTAATAGCAGAAAATGTCACTGCGGCGCCCGCCTCAGCTTCCTGGGGGCCTCCGGTGCCTGGGGCAGGCGTGGAGGGCCCTGTGGGAGACAGATGTCCCCCCTGACGCCGCGGATCCGACCCTGCACTGCCCCCTGCCTTCTCACACGCCCTCCCCTCCCTCAGGAGGCCCTCCGTGCCCGGTGCCCAGGGGCCCAGGAGGCAGGTGCCAAGGAGGTGAGGACATTCAACCGGCCAGGGGCAACCCCCACACGGGGTCTGTGTTCCCAATTCACAGAGGAGAACACTAAGGCTTGGAGATGTGAGGGGACCCACGCAAGGCTGCCCTGTGCCACCCAGACCTGCCTGCTCCCAGGGCCAAGGCCACCCCCACCCCCTGACCACGGCAGGAGCCAGGGAAGCTGTGGCCCATTGCACTGAGTCTGGGGAAGGGAGGGCGTGCCCTGGTGCAGGAGGGAGCAGGGCTGGACCAAAAGGGGAAGGGGGAAGGACGGTGGGGGACAGGCCTGGGGGAATGGTGTTTCCCTGGCTTGTGTCATCACCCTGCCCCCCATTTCCACATGACCCCCTGCCCCGTGGAGCCTCCCCAGACCTCCCAGACAGGCCCCTTCCCCTCCCCTGGCAGCCCCTCTCCCCCGCTGCGCTCAGAGCTCCCCACGCTCTCCCCTGGGGCCTTCCATTTCTATGCAGTGTCTGCCCAGCCCCAGCCCCAACTGTCCACCTCTCACCTCTTGGGTCCCTTCCCTTCCCTTCCTCTGGCCCTGGGGCCAGCCTGCCGGAGTCCTCCCCACCCCAGCGCAGGACAGACCGCCCAGCCCAGCCGTCCCTCAGGACTAGCCTCCCACCTGACCATCAGGCTTGGTCCCTCGCTGAGCCCTCAGGGACTCTGCAGGGCCCCTGGGAGTCCAAAGCCTGGTGGCACAGCTGGGGTGCTCAGAGTCCTCTGCCATGCCAAATGGGACCAGCCAGGCAGGGGCATCCAGGAGGCCTTCCTGAAAGACGAGTTTCGAGGCCCTTGCCTCCCGGTCCTCACCCTGCCCACCTGGCACGCCGCCCCCTCCCAGCTGGGCCTCTCCTTGAGGTTGTGCTGCTGGGAGCTTTTCAAGCATCAGGTGACCCCGGAGCCTCACAGGCTGGCAGGACCAGTGGACGCTGGGACCACGCACAGTCCCCTGCTGCACTAACTCTGGGACCCCCCTGAGCCTTGGCCTCACCGTCCGTAAGGAGGAGCCTGCTGCCCAGACTGCAGGTGCCCCAGGACTGAGCAGCCCTGGCCCCACTCCCAAGACGACAGTGAGGGGCTGCGGAGCCTGGCAAGGCAGGCGTTCCTCCGAGGGCCCCGAGACCTCAGCCTCCTCCCTGCCCCTCTCCCGGCCTGTTTCCCCAGCTGTAACCCAGAGCTCAAAACAAATGGCTTCCCAGCCTGGTGTTGGATCCTGGGGTCTAGTTGACAGAAAGGACTTAAATGGGAGAAGCCCTGTATGTGTTTGTAAACTAGCCTGAGGCTCTGCCTTCCTCCTCCCCCCACCCGCTGCCCCTCAGCTTCCAGTGCTCTGGTTGGGGAGAGCGGGTGTCCTTAGCAGAGAGGTGGACTCACAGGCATGGGGTCCCCAAGGCATACCCAAGCCAGGGAGGCCTTCCCAGAGTGGGGGCTCCTGATGGGGGTCCCAGAGAGAAGTGGGGTGGGGCATGAACTTGGTGAGAGGAGTGAGCCAGGGGCACAGCCACCTGCCCTGCACTGGACCATCCAGACCCAGGCATCAGTACGTCCCCAGGGTGTCACAGGGTGCCACAGACCTTCACACCTAGGACTCTGGGGGGTAAAGGGCATCTGACCCCCTGTGTGCCCCAAGTGTCTAGACTGTACCAGTGGCCTTTCGGACCTGCTTCATGGAGGAGTCCTGGGGCCCATGAGGGTCTTCCTGCCCCACCCATCCTGGGTGCCTCTCCTAGTGGCCTGTTTGTGGTTGGGGGGCGGGCAGAGGAGATTGAAGGTCAAGCTCTAGTCTATGGGAGTGAGGTCCAGGGGTCTGACCCCTCTTGCAACCCGTCCTCTCTACAGCAAGCCATGGGAGGCAGGTCTGGGAGCAGCTCTGGGACCCTAGCACCAGAGCCCCACAGAGAGGGTGTCATAGCCCAGCCCAGCCTAGAACACGCCTCCAGGGACCGAGCCCAGGCAAGTAACTGGGTGTCCCGCCCAGGCCAGGTCCCTTGGGCCACACCAGCTTCTCCAGCCCTGAGTGAGTCATGTGCCATTTCTGGGCCTCGGTTCCCTCTTCTGTCAAGGGGGGCAATTGACACCCTCCGTCTTTAGGTGCCGTCGTGAGAACTGTGTACGTGTGTGCATGTGTGTGCTGAATACATGCCTGCATTGTGTGTGTTGTGTGTGTGTGTCGTGTGCACATGTGTGTGTTGGTGTGTATGTCCATGCATGTGTTGTGTGTGCATATATGTTGTGTGTGCGTGTGTCGTGTACTTGTTTGTATGCATGTGCGTTGTGGCGCAGGCATGTGTTCTGCGTCTATGTGTACGTGCATATCTGTGGGGGTATGTCTTTCCTCCCACGGTGTTGGGCATTCAGGAATTAGTGATTAACCAGAGCTAATGAAGGACATAAGGCCCCCAGCACATTCATTCACTCCACAGCACCCCTTACCTTCCCTGCACCGTGTGTGATGGAGGGTCTCTCTCCCCACAGGACCCCTGCCCCCCCCCCACGCACACGGCGACAGTGACTGAGACCCGTCCATTCACACTTGTTCCTCTGGGGTAAGCCCTGTCTTTGAGCTTTTGCACGCGGTGGGTAGGGGAGCGGTGAGACAAGCTCAGGGCTAAGGGGGCACCTTCTGGGCTCAGGCCGGGGTGCAGGATTCCCGGGCTCTGCCAGTGGTCTTGAGTGAGCCCCCCGGCGCCCCCCCCCCCCAGACTGGCCCCAGCTCCTTCTGCAGAGCCGCGGGGAATGCCAGACGGACAAAGGCATCTGGGGCCGGGGGCCAGCAGGTGGCGCTGCTGGCCTGGGAGAGGCGGCCGAGCGGTCCACCCCCCACTGGACTTGCCAGTGGCAGGGACCCTCCAGACCACCTCTGCCATCTGACCTCAGAGGGATGGTCCCAGAGTGGGCAACACTGGAAGGCTGCTTGGAGGAGCAGTGGAATGAGGCTTACGTCCGCAGGACACACAGGAAGGTGGGCTCCGGAGGTGGCTCGCGCCCTCCCCCTTTCCCCAGACCCTGCCTCCCCTCCCGCTGCACAGACTGCGTTGTGCTGGTGATTCAGGGGAGCTGAAAGGCCTCTAAGGCCATCCGTGATCCCCACAAGACCCTCACTCCCTATCTCGTGAGCCCAGAGAGGGTCAGACAGCTGCCCGGAGTCACACAGCCTGGCAGTGGCGCCCGCTGTGTGGGCAGGAGAGAGAAACACACCCGAGGGCTGGGATAGCCTGCCAAGCAGTGCAGTACATTTCCAGCCACAGCGCGGGCACCTGCCCCAAAGCCGGGCAGCAAGGACGCGGCAGACAGACTGATAGACCAGGGATGCCAGGGAGAGACTGAGCTGGGTAGGAGTTACTCAGTGGTCCCGGGGCTCCCCAGTCAGGCAGAGGCACAGACCCTGCTGTATTGGACACAGAGGGAGACAGCGTCCAGTAGACCCTGGCCCAACAGCTGGGCGGATACGGCCTGCATCTCCACCCGCACAGGGGACCTCACTGGGGCAGGCAGAGCCCCCACCTCAGCTCGGCTGAGGACACAGCTTGGCCTCAGTGGGGTGGGCACAAGGCCAACTCCAGCCAGCTCTACCCGGGGCCTGGATTCCTGGAGAGGCCTGCTAACTTCAGTTGGTTGTGAGGAAAATGCAGGGAAAGGGACAGGCCTTCCACTTACGACCACTCCCGTGGGAGTGAGGATGGTGCATTGATCAGTCGCTCAACAAGCATTCACTGAGCACCTGCTCTGCTGCTTGGCATAAAGTTGGAGGGTGCAGGGATGTATGAGGCACAGTCCCTGTCTCAAAGAGCCCACTGCTCGAATCCAGTGCGGCGGGGCCCTGGCAGAGATCCAGGCTCAGCTGCCTGCCCGAGGGCTGGGGAAGGCTTCGCCGAGGAAGTGATGTTCCACTGGGTTCTGAAGGATGAATAGGAGTTTGCCTCTCAGAGAAACAAGGGAGGGCATCTCTAGCAGCAGACACCGTGGGGGCTGAGGCTCAGAGGTATGGAGGTGCAGGCCAGGGCTCAAAGTCCTGGCTGAACGGCAGAGGGACTTCGGGCAGGTCAACTCTCCCTCTGGGACTCTGTTCCCTTGTCTATAAAATGGGGATGAAAACACCACCTCCCCGATGACCTGATGGCTGTGGAAAGTGCCAGGCGAATGCTAATGTTCCCTATTTAATTTTCCATGCTCTTTTTTGAGGCCAGGGTTATTTCTGTCCACACTTAGCTATTTCCAGGCCCAGAGCTCGTCCTTTCCCACAGAGGACTCCCCGCTCCCAGGCCACGTTGGGAGGACAGGGTAGGGGGCAGGAGGAGCAGAAACAGAGCCTGTCTTCTAGTGAACAGAGCACGGACACCCTTGATGGGGCAGGAGCAGGCTGAGCACTCCCCTCCCCTGGGGAGCCGGGGCACCAAGAGCCCAGGCTGAGAACCCCCTGGGGCACACACTTCCAGTTCCGAGCCCCCTTTTCCCGATGAGGTGGGATCGAGGCCCAAAAGGTGTCAGGGGAAGGGGACAAGAAGCTTTTACCAACATGAATGATCTCATCAGCGTCTGCCCAGAAACTGCCCTGCTGCTGCCCGGCCTGCAGATGAGCCTCCCTGTTCCCATAGTGACCGCCCTGGTGGGCACACGGCCCCTCCCTGGCCGCCTGCACCCACCTTGCCCCCTCAGCATTACCTGTGCAGAGGACTGACCCAGGGGCGTTGACACAGGGAGGACAGGTGGGCAAGGATGAGAGGGGCTGGAGTGCAGGGTGCCTCACATCCTGCACCCCACTGTCTGGGGGTTTCCCGGAACCACAGAGGGCCCACAGGGGCCCCTGTCCTCCTACCAGGGGCTCTGCTACTGGCCAAGAAGCACAGAGAGCCTGGGCAGCCTCTCCCACCCCTCCGGAAAGCCCAGTCCCTGCCACCTCTCCCCACTCTGAGACCCTGCAGGCCCTCCCAGGAGGGCAACCTTGGGGTCCCTCCCTGGGGGGCCCTGCCTACGGGGTTTCCCCATAGGGTCCTCCCTCCAGGGCCCTTCCCAGCCGTCAAGGGGCCTTGCTGGGTGTGGAGCCAAGGGTGAGTGGCAGGAAAGATCGGGGCCCACCGGGGCCTGCTAGGAGAGAGCAGGGAAGGGTCTATGGGTGTGAGAATGGATGTGAGGAGGGAGGAAGGAGTTGGCTGGAGATGGACAGTTGGCATAAGGTGCGGGCCAACAGACCTCATCCCACGCGTGCGGTGGTAGCTGCCCCAGCCCCTTGCAGGGGTCCTCGGGCTGCTGAGGCTCTATTAGTGATGTCTGCTGTTGGGGAGCATGGGGTGGGGACCTAGATCCTGCTCAGACTCTGTGCCCCGGAGCCTCGGGAGCTTAGCGTTTGAGAATCTTCAGACTCCACAGTTCTGAGAACTTGGAATTATAGAGCTTGCAGATTTGGGAACATCCGGCAGGAAGGTCACCTGCAGAATAGCTCATGAGCTCCTGCAGCCTGCAGGGTGCAGGGACCTGGCATATTCTGGCCGACTCACCCCCCCACACACACACACCAAGCCTGGCCTGCTGGGAGACAGGAGCCACCACGTCCAGACCCCCAGTCCCAAGGGGAGGGCAGGCCCGGAGCAGAGAAGGGTGCAGGGGAGAGGACAGCAAGGACCCCGCAAAGAGGAGATCCAACCCACATTGGCTCCAGGATCCCTGACGGCCCCCCGCTCTCTGCTCCGGAACCGCTACCTGACCGCTGGGAGCAGCCGCAGCTCGAAGCAGCCCAAGGGTCCGCCAGCAGACGAGCGGATGCACAACCCCGGAGCCGAGTGTCCCTCAGCCATGCAAAGGGAGGAAGCCCGGGCACCCACTACGACGTGGATGAACCTGGAAGACATGGGGCTGAGTGCGAGGAGCCCCACGCAATGGGCCCAGAGTGTGTGGTCCCGTGTGCATGAAGTGTCCCGAGCAGGTGCATCCACAGAGACAGGGAGCACGTGAGGGGTGGCCGGGAGCTGCAGGGAGGGCCTGGGTGGTTGCTTGGTGGATCCGGGGCTTCCTTTTGGGCTGATGGAAATGTTCTGGAACGAGACAGCCGTGGTGGTCGCCCCGCATCATGAGCGTGCCCATTGCCACGGAATTGTTCACTTTAATGTGGTTAATTTCATGTTATGTGAATTTCACCTCAATAAAAAAAACCTATTTAAAAAGTCCTTATCGGGGTCCTCGGCTGGCTCAGTCAGTAAAGCGTGCGACTCTTGATCTTCGGGTCGTGGGTTTGAGCCCCTTGTTGGGTGTAGAGATTACCTAAAAAATAGAAATTAAAAAAATGTTTTTAAAGAGAAGAGAGTCCTTATCTGAGAAACAGGGCTAACACCACCCCACAGGATTGTTGAAGGGATTAACCAAAAGTACTGTTTGTACTGTGTGTGACGCAGCCAGCCCTGTCCCCCGCCAAGCCGAGTGCTCACTAAGGGGGGGCAAGGAACAAGGGCCGCCACGGGAAAGTGCTGTCACGGGGACCCTCACCGCTGGGTCTGGATGTTTCCAGGGAGATCCTAAAGGATCCTAGAGACGGGCCAGTAGACTCCACCATCCTCCATGTCCCCCTCTTGCCATCCCATAGGGACCCCAACGCCACTTGGGTTGGGAGCTCCGGGGGCCATTTGCCTTTAGAAGAGCCTGGGTGCACCCTGCAGGGGGACGGGGTCACAGGCCTGTGTGCCAGCCTGAGCCCAAGCCCACCCATCGCAATTGGCCATGCCTGTGGGTGGGGTCAGCCAAGGGCTCCTAGGGACAGCCACGGAGGGTTCTAGGATTGGCCTGACCCAGCCCCGCTCCCCGTGGCAGCTGGGCAGGGCTCCAGCCAGCGTAAGTCTGGAGGCTCAGCTGGCCTCTGACCCCAGAAAACCTGTCTTACTCTCCCATGGCTGCTGGACCACAAATGTAGGGGCTTAAAACAACACCCACTTATTGTCTCCCAGTCGTGGAGGTCAGAAGTCCTAGGATCAAGGTGCCTCCATTGCTCCGCGCCTTGGACCGCACTGTGCCTTCTGCCCCTTCCAGCCGGGAGAGCTCCAGCTCCCTCGGGGCCCACGCAGGCCCTTCCAGCCGGGAGAGCTCCAGCTCCCTCGGGGCCCACGCAGGCCAAGACCCCTGCCCGCCCAGCTGGGGGCCCCATCACAGCAAGTCACACTCCCTCCCTTGCCTCCTTGGAAGACGGCTTCTCCCTGGGCGCAGCTGTCTGGGGCCACACTCCCCTGTCCCAGGGCTGGGCACAGTGCACCCTAGGGACAGCAACCAGGTGCCCACCAGAGACTGTCCTAGATGTCTTCCTGGCACCCACCCTGGCACCCTTGGCCCCACCTTGGTGAAGCCTTCTTGTGTTCCAAGGCCTTGGCCACGCCAACCACTCAAATAAATTAATGTTCCCATGGCCGCTGACTCACGGATGAGAACGCCAAGGCCCCTGCCAACGGCTGCTGGCCCCTGGCCTGCCAGGGAGCAGCCCTTCGCCCTGGGAGCACAGTGCCGTGAGCCTGAGAAGCCACCAGCTACCCGCATCACGGCTGCCCGGAGCGCCGTCCTCAGAGTCTAGGGGCTCAGGGCCCAGGGCCGCCTGCAATCTTGTTCAGGCCCTGTGAGGAGGCATGAGGACACAGGCTGAGCAGGGGAGGGTCCACTAACCCGGCCGCTAACCCGGCCACTAACCTGGAGGCTGCCTCCTGGTCCCAGCTGGTCCCTGCACCTGCCTCCCACCCACCTCCCCACTCCCCTCCTTGGAAGGGAAGCTTCAGCTCAGACTTCTGGGGCTGGGGTGCCCTCGAGGACCAGCTGTGGTTCCTCATCATCCTATAAGAGCCCAGGAGAGAACCAGCCCCCAGCCCCCCATGCCAGGGGGACCCTGGGGACCAGTCCAGGAGGCTGAGACCCACACAAGGAATTTGAAAGAGAGGTGGAGTAAGACTCCCCAGCCCTGGACAGTCCCTAGGCTCCTTTGTCCCCCTCCCCTCAAGGGCCTTGCAGCTGGGGGCATCTGGGCCTATAGCCCCTCCCTGGGCTGGAAGGGAGCAGAAGGCCCAGAGTGGTCCAAGGTGCAGAGATATGCTCAGTTGTGGCAGGGGTGAGGTTTGCTGGGGCAGGGAGCAGGAGGAGGGTCTCGGGGGTGAGGGGGATGCCGTAGGCGGTCAGTCGGTAGCTCAGACCCTCCTCTGGGCCTTGGCAGGGGCCACACGGAGCCTGCATCTCCCCCTCTATAAAATAGGCAGAACCGTAGCTTGCACACAGCACTCCCAGGGTTAGGGGAGAGGCACAGGTACTGCTCCATGGGCTTGACCCCACGTGGGCAGAAGCCCTCATTGGGCTGGTCAGCTCCAAAGGTGCAGCTCAGGGATTAGAACCCAGCTCCGGCTGGCCCCAGAGCCCGCCCTCTGCCTCTCTCCACCCTGAGATGGAGGTGGGAGGCAGCTTATGCCCCCCAAGCCCCCCAGACCAGGGCCCAGGGACCTGGGTCTTTCAGGACATTTTGCAGACAGAAAACTGCAGATTTTAAAAAATTCTTATTCCATGAAAATCTTTGGGGTATGCTCTCAATTTTAACCAATGTTTGAGATCTGCAATAGCACACGGACCTTACCAATGTTTGACCAGGGTTATTTTTAGCCAACTTTGCGTGATCACCTTTTGAATTCAAAGTTCCTGGGCATTCGGCAGCAGAGACGGTAGGACACAGAAAAGAGAGGGAGGGAGTGGTGTCTCCCTCCTAACCAAGGTGTGACTCGGGGCACAACCGCGCCACAACCCGGAGTGGACAAACCGGGACAGGGAGGGGCTGGGATGGGAAAAGCGATGTTATCGCCGCTGCTGAGATGTTAATTACAGACCTCCCCATTGTTCGCTGATCTCAGGGCGCACTTTATCGCCATTCTGCTCACCTCTGTTCTGCCCAGGCAAGCCTCGCTCAGAGGGCAGGAGGTGGGGGCTGTTTTCTAGTTGTAAGCTGTGAGTAAACAGGCGCTGGGGCACACGGGCCTCAGGAAATCCTGCCAAGGACCAGCTGGACTTTGGGGCCTGAGAGTCCTTGCCCTCCATTTCAAAAACAGAAATCTTCCATTCCGGGGGCGTCCCCAGAAGCCCCCAGCATGCCAGTAATACCGGGGAGCCCTGAGAGTGGTATGAGCCTGGAGCCTGCTGTACAAGGAGTTGCCTTGATCGGGTTGCCGCCATACTGCTGAAGACAGGTCCAGAATGCTGCCTCCTGCCATCTCACTGAGCTGCTTCAGCTGTGTGACCTAGGGTGAGCTGGTGCCCTCCCTGGGCTCAGCTTTCTCCCTGCAGAAAAAGAGTAGGCCTTGGGGTATGTGTGTTAGGGTCAGCCACCTGTAGAGCAGGGACTCAGGCCCTTCCCCGTCTGGCTGGGGCCAATGCTGGGGGAGGAGGGGGCTGCCTGCTTGACACACCTCTTCCTGATCTCCACCCCCATGTTCCACCCCAGTCACTTCCCACTTCTGCACTGTGCCTTTGCACTTGCTGTTCCCTCTGCCTCACATGCCTTTCCCTTTATGAGCTCTTCATCCTTCAAGACACAGCTTGGCTGCCATCTTATCCGGGAAGGTTTCTCCCACTCTGGGCCTCTGTGCGTCCCTTATCCTCACCTCCATTACAATTTTGGCCGTGCCGGATGGTCACCAAGCAGGTTCACACTCATCTCTCCCAGAGCCCTGTGAGCTCCATGCCTAAGGGCCCACCTCTGGCGTGCCTCGCTCCCAGCACAGCTGACACAGGGCCTGCCCAGAGGAGCTATTCGTGAAGGCTCAGGGACAGAATGTGGAAGCCTCTAGTGTGGGCTCCCGGGAGGAGGTGCCACGAGCAGGGATGTAGGCGCAGGCTGTCAACAGTGTGGACACCATTCCCAGGCTGATCTTTGATCATCCACACAAGACCCCCTGGGGAGAGGCTATTTTCTTGTCCCATGCTACAAATGGGGAAACTGAGGCCCAGAGGTGAAGGGTTCAAGATCACATCAGGTGTCAGCTGTCATGCCCACTAGGGACATGGGATGCCTCACAGCCTCTCCTGACCCCACTCCCCAGCACCAAGTTAATGAAAACTGGACTCCCACTCTGGCAGAGGACCACTGCCCCATCCTCACCACCCCACCCCACCCCCCACCCCACCATGCTGCAGCTTCTGCTCTCCCAATGCCACAGGTGGCATGAGTGCTCAGGTCCACATGTGCACACGTGCATTTGCTTCTTGGGTCCCCCGAACACCCTCTCCAGCTGGGTCTGGCCACAACATGGCCCAGGTGTGTGCATGAGGGCTGGGACTGGGGAGACAGCGGGAAGAATCTGTAAGTTGTGCCGGGTCAGGGTCAGGTACACAAGCAAGACAGTTGACAGAGTGGAAAGGGCTCTAACTTTGAGGAGGAACTTGTGTGGTAATCCTTGTGCCCAGCTCCTTGCCAGCAAGAGGTTACAAACATGGGTACAAGCAAAGCACCCAATGCATGGCTGACCCTGCTCCCCAGAGTCTCAGGCTGCCTGCACCCATGGGGGTCAAGAGCTCGTTCCAGGCCAACACGTGCCAACTGCAGAGGACAGCACTGAGACATCTAGCTTTAGGCAGTGCTCTGCTCGGTCACTTGCTGGGCTTCGATCCTGGTCATATGCTGACTCCCGATCCTGGGCATATACTGAGCTGACTCTGGTCATACACTGAGCCCTGACCTGGCTCACAAACCCATTGGCCAGAACCAGTCATGGGGTCAGCCAGTTCCGGGATGGGGGAGGGGTAGAGGGGAAATGCAATCCTTCCGGGCCTAAAAAAAGAGGAAAACTGGTGCTCTTTAGCGGGGCCGTGCCCGTGAGCCCGAGGACCTGTATCTGCTCTGAGGAGCCTTGTTCTAATTCACAGGAAGGGCTATAAACCTGGAGGTGGGCCCTGACACAGCCTCCCAAATGCCCAGGACCCCACGTTGGCCCTCCCAGAACACCCTGCTCTGTGCCAACCCCCGCCCCACCGCTAGAAATCAACATAAAGGCTAGGGCAACTATTTTTCTTCGCCCTAAATAAATGCGCTCCAGACTCTAGCAGGATTTCCCCACGGAGTTCTCGTAACTTATTTTGTAATTATATCTTAGCATCCCATTTGCTGGGGGAGGGCACTGAGACTCAGAGAGAGGTGAAGGAACTTGACCGAGGACACACAGCTCCTTCCTGGCAGAGCAGAGTTTGAGTCCAGGACTGTGGGACCCCAAGAGCAGCCTCCCTTCCCTCCTTCCCAGCTGCCTGGCCGATCGTTTTCATTCAGCCTGTTCCGGGGTCTTGCTGCCCCTGCTGGGGTTGGGGTGGGAGTTCTAAAGATGAATCGGGGGTCCCCCCACCCCATAAGCATGTACGCTGGGTTCCATACTGTTTCTGCCACCCAGGAGCTCAGTGACCTTGGGCTAGTTACCTAACCTCCCCGAGCTACTGTTCCTGGTCTATAAATGCGTTGTTAAGAAGATTTATTTTTCGGGCGCCTGGGTGGCTCAGTTGGTTAAGCGACTGCCTTCGGCTCAGGTCATGATCCTGGAGTCCCGGGATCGAGTCCCGCATCGGGCTCCCGCTCAGTGGGGAGTCTGCTTCTCCCTCTGACCCTCTTTCCTCTCGTGCTCTCTATCTCTCATTCTCTCTCTCTCAAATAAATAAATAAAATTAAAAAAAAAGATTTATTTTTCTGCATAAATAAGAGATAATGAAAAAAAAGAAAAAAAAAACAAACCCCAGCACAAAGCCTGCCACACAGGACGCCCTTAGTAGGTGTCAGCTGCTGACAGCCTCTCATGAATGTCTGCTCAACACTGGAAAATCCAGGAGCGTTATAGGATCAAAGCCATGTGACCCCAGTGATGGGGTTTCAGGTACTGTGCCTGCATTTGGGGAAGGGGAGCCCTACAAAGGCCCCTGAGGCCCATGTCATGGCCCCTCGCTGTCTGGTAGGTTATCAGGAAGCTGGTTAAGGAGATTATGAGACCCTCAAGATAGGTCTCCCTCTTCCCACGCATCCTATTAGATCAAGCGCTGCCCTCTGCTCAGGGAATTTATAATGAACTCTCATTTCTGCTAGGCACTGGCCTGTCCCCCTGGACACCTGTGTCCAAAACCTGGGATGTGAATATCATTACAGCCCAATAACTCCTCTTACATCAGAATCCTGATACTGAGAACAGGAGCAGGTCCCAGTCAGAGCCCACCACTTGCTCCTCAGCTTACCTCCAGTCCCCATGTTTTGTCCCCATGCTTGGTCACGACCACCCTGGTCCTTGGCCACAGAGCCCCTTCCTATGGACCCAGGACCCACCCTTGAAGACCGAGCTAGTCTGGCTCTGCAGAGTGGGTGCCGTTATCCTTCTGTAACAGGTGGGGAAAGCGAGACTCAGAGGGTGAAGGAAGTGCTCCTGGCCACACAGGCACAGGAGGAAAGGCCCCCAGGGCTCCTTCTTCCCTAAACTTTCAGCCCCGTCTCCCTGTGCCCACAGCCCAGCTGCAGCAGAGCTTTGGGAGGCTTGGCTGGAGCCCCAGTCCATCTCCCTGTCAAACACTGTCCATGCAGACTGAACAAATGCTTCTCCGGTGGGCGGTGGGGCCTTTCTCCACTTTCTCTCCTCCAAAGGGCCAGTCTGGCAACAGACAGCGAGGATAGGGGCACGCAAATGGAATAAGGTCTGATGCCTTTGAAACTGGGAGCAAAAATCCCAGTCCCCAGAGCTTGGGTGGGGCAGTGAGGACGGTGGGGAAGGCGGGGTGACACACCAATACTCAACCGCCAAGTGCACGAATCCCGATGTGCGGCATGAATTCTGGAACTTGAGGTGGACAATAACCCCCAGCCTGCCATCGCGCTTCCCTCCAGCCCACCTGCCGCCCAGCTGCGGACCTAGACTTTGGCTCCTCCCCACCACCACCCACCTGTGCCCGGCAGGTGATTTCAACCCTCGTTCCCCCAATTTAATTCTCAAGGAAGAGTAAGGCATATGGACAGTCAGAGGATACTAGAGGGGGCGCTCAGGTACGACTACAGTGGGCTCCCTCGCGGGCAAAAGACGGATCGGGGCGACCCGTACGTTGCCCAGTAGCCCAACGAACAGCGTAGAGAGTGCGCTGCTTGCGGGCAGGGCCCCTGGCGCCGGGCATGCGCAGAGAGCACGCCGCCCGCGGGAGGGGGCTCCCAGGGCTGGGCATGCGCAGAGGACGCACCGCCCGCAGGCCGCGCTCCCGGGGCTGGGCATGCGCAGAGGGTGCACGGCCTGCGGGCGGGGCTCTCGGGCCGAGCATGCGCAAGGCCCCAGACCCACCAATCAGAGGCGGGAGGGGGCGGCCCGCCAGCAGCTCCAGGGAGTGTGCCCTCCACGTGCGTGAAGCTGAGTCTCGGCCAACCTGTAAGAAGACCTGGCGGGTGGCTCCTCGTGCGTGTCACAGCTGCCCACTTCTCTTTTCTGGCCCTCCGCTCCTGTCCGAGCTCTCCCGGGAGCCAGCTTGATCTTTTGGACCAGACCAGCCACCCTAGCTTAGTCCTCTTTCCACGGGCTCCCATTGCTCTTGACGGAGAAGACCAACGTCCCCAGCCCACCCAGGAGGCCTGCCTGCAGTGTCCCCGCCCTTGTCCCCAGTTTCCTGCCACAGCAGCGCCCTACAGGACATTTGCACCTGCTGCCCGATCCGCCCCCCAAACCTCCCAGTTCCACCAGCTTCCTCACGCCTCCCTTGGTTCTCTGTCCCCCGTCCCTCTGCCCTTTGCCCCCCTGATGCCAACGAGGTCTGAAGGACTGAAGACAGTCACATCTGCTGTCCTTTTCAGTGATTAATGTCTGCTCCAAGAAAGCAGAGCTTTGTCTCCTCTGTTGCCTGCTAAATCCCCAGTGCCCGGCATGGTGCCTGGCAGGTAGTAGGTGCTCAGTAAATCCTTGTGGAGGATGGGAGGAAGGAAAGAGATGGACACCCCAAGGTCAGTTGTGTGGACTAGTTGCGGGACCCCAAATACTTACTCTGAAGGAAACGGAGCAAGGAGCATGAGTGAGTAAACTCACAGATCAGGGTGGAGTTTACATCCTGGGAGTTCAGCTCTCTTGTGGGGACCCACACACACACACACGTGAGCTCATCGAATTCTCACCCCGGCCCATGAGAGAAGCATCTCAATGCCCCCATTTCACAAAGAAGCGGCTGGAGGTTCAGGGAGGTGAGTGCCTCACCTAGGCCACACAGCTAGAATGTGCTCCTGACTCACTCTCTGCTGCCCCAAATCCTGGGCAGGCCTGCCAGCTTGCTGTCATGTTCCCGAGGAGCTCCAGCTACCTCACGGAGGCAGCCCTGGCATCCTCCTCCGCCCGGGTGTGAGCTGGGTGCGACCCAGGGACCGGCCCTCCCTGCCCCTGCGGCGCTGGCCTCCTGCAGCTGTTGGGGGCCGCCCTGGCTGCGAGCCCACCAGCGTGTGAAGTGCTTCCCGAGGACTCCCCGGGGAAGCCCCTGCCAGACGCCTGCTGGGGAGTGCATCAAGGAGGAGGCCTTCCTTCCGGGCTCATCCGCTGGGGCCTCAGAGGTCAGGCCTCGGGTCACCCTCCAGCTGGGACAGGAAACCTCACATGAGTCTGGAGTCTGGTGTGGACAGAGGCCGCAGGGCTGAGGACACTAGCCGTCTGAGCTGACACCAATTCGAGCAGTTCTTCTATTCTGCCACCTGCCCGCTGGACACTCGGCCCTGCCGTCTGTGCAAGCTGGGACCAGTCATGCCAAGTCCCTCCTGTGTGCCCTGCCTGGGCTGGCCCCTGGACGGGGAGCCCAGAGTCAGCCACAGCTCTCCCCAGACAGACGGTGGCCTTCCACCAGCCTTCCCACCTCCACTCCAGTCCCCACACCTGTGCTGCCTAAGATGGTGGCCACTCGCCTCTTGTGTGCTCTTGAAGTGCAGCTAATCCCAAATTGGGATGCTCTGTATGAAACATGCACCCGATCGCAAAGTCCAAGGATGAGAAAAATAATGTAAGCTATCTCAATTTAGCTCAATAATTTTTGTATTAATGACATTTTGAATAATATTTTGAATATATTAGGTTAAATAAAATATATCATTAAAATAAATTGCACTGGGGCACCTGGGCAGCACAGTCGGTTAAGCATCTGACTCTCGATTTTGGCTCAGGTCACAATCTCAGGGTTCTGACATCGAGCCTGGTGTTGGGCTCCGCACTCAGCATGCAGTCGGTTTGAGATTCTCCCTGTCTCTCTCCCTCTCCCTCTGCCCCTCCCGCTCATTCTCTCTTGCTCTCTAGTAAATAAATAAATCTTGGGGAACCTGGGTGGCTCAGTTGGTTAAGCGACTGCCTTCAGCTCAGGTCATGATCCTGGAGTCCCGGGATCGAGCCCCACATCGGGCTCCCTGCTCAGCGCGGACTCTGCTTCTCCCTCTGATGCTCCTCCCTCTCATGCTCTGTCTCTTTCTCTCTCTCTCAAACAAATAAAATCTTAAAAATATGATTAAAATTCTTTAAATAGGGCGCCTGGGTGGCTCAGTCGTTAAGCGTCTGCCTTCGGCTTAGGTCATGATCCCAGGGTCCTGGGATCGAGCCCCGCATCAGGCTCCCTGCTTAGCAGGAAGCCTGCTTCTCCCTCTCCCACTCCCCCTGCTTGTGTTTCCTCTCTCGCTATGTCTGTCTCTGTCAAATAAATAAATAAAATTAAAAAAAAATCTTTAAATAAATAAATCTTTTAAAAAATTGCACCAATTTCTTTTTCATTTTTATAACACGACCACAAGAGACTTTAAAGTGACTTCTGTGGCTGTCAGTTCCCACTGGAAAGCGTGGGCTACACCATTCACAGAGGGAGCTTTCCAAATCTAAATCAGATCCACCCCTCTCCTGCTCAAAGCTTGTCCGTGTTTTCCGCTGCCCTCAAAGAAAGTCCTTCATGCCCAGTGGATTTTGGTCATGACCCGGTGTCATTTCTCATGCTGGCCCCACCTTTCTTCTGCCCCAACTGCTCCCATCCCCTTGCACCTGGGAGACTTTGCATAAGCCATTCCCTTTGCCAGGAATGCCCTTCCCTGGTCCCTGCTCCCCGCGTTGTCTGGAGTGTCACCTCTTCCTCAACACTCCTCTGACCACCTCCCCCGGCCAGTCCCATGGCCCCTGCCGCACCGAGCTGCCCTGGGCTTGAAGAGGTTTGGTTGGAGGCGTACAATGTGGCGACCACTGAGGCATCCCCCCTCCTGAACCGAGCCAGTAAATCTCAGAAACATTTCTGGAGCCCAAGTCTCGTGCTGAGCTCTGATCCTGCCCAGTGCCTCCCAGCCGCCGCTGTCTGTGCTCCTGAGCGCTGAGCTGCACGGTGCTCCTGGCCCGTCCCCCTGGGGCTTGGAGGTGAACCGTGAGGGCTGCTTCCCCAGCTGCTGAGCCCTGGGTCTTGGCAGTGGTTTTGTGTTTGTCAGGAGCGTGATGTGTTTTTTAATATTAATGTGATCGCCCACACTTCTTTGGAGGCCCACGTCTGCCAGGCTTTGTAGTGGCGCTCCATATACATTAATCTAAATGATCGGAACCACCTCCCTGTATTAGTTTGCTCGGGCTGCTGTAACAAGCAGCACAGACAAGGGGCGGCCGCAACCACCACCGTTTACTGTCCCACGGTCTGGAGGCCAGACGTCCAAGGTCAAGGCGCCGGCAGGGCTGGCTCTTTCTGAGGGCCGTGAGGGAGCACCTGTTCCTCTCCTCGGCTAGTGGACAGACAGCTGTCCCCATGTCCACACGGCCTTCTCCCTGCATACCTGTGTCCACATTTCCCGTCTTCCAAGGACACCAGTCATGGTGGATTAGCACCCACCCGTATGGGCTCACCAACACCAGCACCTTCGTAAAGGCCCCATCCTGGGGTGCTGGGGACCAGGACCTCAGCATATGAATTTGGGGATGGAGGTACAATTCAACCCATGACCTTCCCAGGAGAGCCTCACCACCCTGTGTCACAGGTGAGGGAGGCCCTCGTGGCTATGAAGTGGGCCAGGACCCTGCGGGGCAAGAGGGGCTGCAGGGTCCCCTGCAGGGAGGGAGGCTCTGGGCTCCAGAGAAGGCGGATCCCTGGCTGTGGGTGAATTGAGTTCACCAGGGTGGTTGTCACAGTCAAATTTCAAAATCGGGGCCCTTGCAACAGCCTCCTCCTCCTCGACTAATTGGCTGTGGGTGCCCAGGGCGGTATCGGTTTCTTCTCCAGGTCCTGGGTGACAGTTCCCACAGATGGGCGCAGGTCCTGCCCTGCCCTCAGAGTGGTCCTGGCACCTTCCTTCCCGACTGCCCCACGCTGGGGCCAGGATGCTCGTTTCCTCCAGGCAGTGAACCAGGCAGGCCTCAGGTCCCCTCAGTGTGCCCATCTGGAAAATGGGCTGAAAAGAGGATTGAGTTAGTGCCCCTGGAGCACCTGGAACAGGAAACTCCACAGTAAGTGCCCCAAGGAGCTTTGTGCAGAGCAAGCGGCTGGAAATCCCCCTGTGGGCTGCCTTCCAGCGCTGCTGACCTCCACCCACCTCTCTCACATTCTTAGAAACTGCTGGGGGGAGAGGGGCTGCCTGACGGCCTCTGGTAGAGAAGAGCAGGCTCAGGGCGGGGCTGGACCTCAGGCCTGGCTAAAAGTCCTCACCTCCTCTGCCCTTCCTTGCCCCCCAGTCCCAGCGGCTGAGTCACCGCCCCCAGGGAGGCCTCCCAGGAGCTCTCTAGGCAAAAGCCTATTTTGAGCTGGTCTTGGTGGCGGCAAGGGAAGCCTTTGTGAGTGAGGTTGCGTCTTAGTTTAGTTTGGATGGTGGGGAGAGCATGGGCAGGGCTGGGTGGCATTCTGGAAGGACTAGCGTATGCGGCAGCTGGGGGTGCGGCTGAGCGTGGACAACAGCCCCTCAGGAGTGCCCCCCGCACTGCCCGCTCCCCACTAGGGCTCCAGCCCTCCCAGGGGGCTGCCTGGCCTAGAGCAGACCTCCAGGCCTCAGTATCCTTGCACCGGCTGTTTCTTCGGCTGGAACACTTTTCCTTGCCCATTAATAGAGCAGGCTCCCTTACCGACAGGCTCACACAGCCCTCTCGCCAGGAGACCTCCCGGAGCCCCAGTCTTCATCACACAAGCAGCCGCACGCTCTGGCTGCACCCTCGCCCGCACACCACAACCCTGCCCCATTTCACAGGGGGGGAAACTGAGGCACACGGAGAACCAAGAGCCCACGGGAACTCACACAAGGCCCCGGTGCCTTTGTCTTTGAGTCCTTCGCTTCCTGGAGCCCGCTGCTGGGCTCCCCCTGCCGGGCGGGCTGGAGGGCCAGTGGGGCCCATGGGATGGAATCCTGGTCAGTGGCAGGTCCCACGCTGTGCCACATGAGGCGGGCGACAGCCGTGTGAGGCTCCGACCAGGCCGGGGCAGCCACCGTGGGGCAGAGGCAGCTGGCTCAGCCATGGGGCTTCAGTGTCTCTTCTGGAAAGTGGGGTCTCGGGTGCTCCTGGGATCACATTGAGGGGCTGCTGTCATTTCCTCTGGGCTTTTCTTCTGAGTGCAGCAATGCGGGCCTGCCCCGTGCTGCGCAAGACCCCCGTCCTGCCCCCGGGAGCAGGGAGTGAGCCCCTGCACTGCCCCCTCGCCACCCCCACACCCCCTAGCCCCCCTGGGCTGTGGCTCCTGAGGCTGGGACGCTGCAGAGCCCCCCCACCACCCCCGGCAGAGCCAGAAGGGGTGGAACACTCAAATTTCAAATCAGCCTCAGGGAGTCTGGAAGGAGCTCATGTCTCAGGGGGGATGAAGAGTTTGGGTCTCATCCCTGGTCTCTGTCACCGACTTCCTTCAGTGAAAGTATTTCTACCCTTTTGTTTTGTTCTCTTGTTTTTGTGTGGGTTTTTTGTTTTTGTTGGGTTTTTTAATTGAAATTCAATTAATTAACATAGAGTGTATCATTAGTTTCAGAGGTAGAGGTCAGCGATTCATCAGTTGCATAGAACACCCAGTGCTCATCACATCCCGTGCCCTCCTTCATGCCCATCACCCGGTTACCCATCCCCCCAACCTCCGCCCCTCCAGCAACCCTCAGTTTGTTCCCTAGAGTTCAGCGTCTTATGGTTTGTCTCCCTTCCTGATTTCGTCTTGTGTCTACGGCCATACCACCCTGAACACGCCCGGTCTCATCTGATCTTGGAAGCTAAGCAGGGTCGGGCCTGGTTAGTGCGCGGATGGGAGTGAAGGCATTTCTGTCAACAACCTCGTACACCCTCCCATCCTGCAGCCCGGGGTGCGAGTGTTAGAACCAGGATTCCAGGTGGCAAGAGGGGCAAGTAGCTGGGCACCCCCCTGTAGAGGAGGAGCCTGGTGTCCCAAAAGGAGGGGCCCCCCGAAGACTCCCCCAGGGCTGCTGCTGGGCCCAGGGGTCCACAGGGCACCAGGTGCAGGCAAACGGAGCATCACCCTGCCAGTGGGCTCTCTGCACGGCTCACGGGTGGAGAATGGATGGGGAGTCACCTCAGCTTGTGGGGACCCCCATAGGGGCCCAGGTGGAGGCAGCAGGAAGGAGGGGCCTCGTCCAGCTCCCGTGTCTCTGAAGCTGCCTGAACCCTTGGGCCCAGGGCTGACTCTCGGGAGACATGAACTCCAGAAGCAGGCATCCAGAAAAGGGGCAGAGGGCAAAAAGGAAAGCAAAGGAAATGCCCGCGCAGCTCTGGGGTGTGCCTGGGGACTTGGGCGTGGACAGTCTCGGAGAGTCTGTGCATGTGAGCAAAGGAGAGGACAGGCGCGTGCGCCCTCCATGCGCTGGGAGGCTGCAGGCGCCCCGGAGGGGCGTGGCGCGCAGGCTGGATCTGGGGGCACGTGTAGGTGAGCGTGCTGGTGGCTGAGGATGGCGTGTGGGTGTGCACATGCTTGTGCATGCACGTGTGAGTGTGTTTACCTGCTGGTCTGAGGGCAGAGTGTGTGCATATCAGCATGGATCCCCATCTCGGGCCCCCGGGGGTGCCCCCCACCCGGACAAGCCACAAGACGGTCTCCATGAAATCAGAGAACTGAACGCAGTGTGCTGTGTGAGGGCCACGTGCCAGTATGGTGGGGAGACCAAGGCACGGAGAGGGGAAGCAGGTCGTCTGACTCCACAGCTAGCAGAGTGTGGAAGGGACTGGAATGAACGTCTGCTTCTGATTTCAGCCCATGCCCTTTGCCCCCCCCCCCCAACTAGGGAGTGAAGCCCCACGGGGGCCAAGTGCTAGGCCGGCACTTGGAGCCATCACTCCAGCCTCCCGCCAGGCTTCTCTGAAGGACGTTCATTGCCTAAAGTTGTAGATGTGGAAACCAAACCCCTGACCAGCAACGTGACCGTCTGCATCCCAAGTGGGGCTCACCACCGCACACCTGCCTCAGGGGCCGTGCAGGCCCTGGGCCCCCGTCACCCAACACTTGTGCTCCCTCACAGGGCTGGCCGGCTTGAAGTCTGGCACAGCTTCTCGAACCCGGGGCCCTCTGGACACCGAGGAGGGTGTCCCACAGCCCTGCACCCACCGGGGCCGTGGCCGCAGCAGACTCTTGAAAGTCCCTGCTCTTGGAGAAAGCCGGTGGGGAGGGCGGCGGGCAGGTTCCCCAGGCGTGGGGCACTGGCAGGGCCAAACCAACCCAGCAGGTTGGGCGGGAACTGGGTGGGCCTCCTTCCATCCCCGCGCCCCACCCTGCAGGAGGTGGTAACCCTACTCCTGGCCCCGAGGACAGCCTGGGGCAATGAACAGAGAGGTCAGGGCTCTGCTGTCGCCTGCAGTGAGGCCAGGCCACCACGACCGCTCTCAACCTTCCTTCTGCATCAGTCCGTGGAGATCAGAATGTGGTCCTCGGGTGGTGGGGTGATGAGCAAGGGATGAAAGGGGCTGAGCAGAGAGTAAATGCTCAATAAATGCCCTCTTGTTAGTTCAGGCTCAGGTGACGCTGTGTCTAAGAGACTGACAGGTCATACCAGCGGGAGGCGCCCAGGCAGGAGTGGGGGTGGCAAGCAAGGCCCTCTGGACCCACCAGACCCCCAGGTGCCCGGTCACTGCCGAATTCAGACGCGGGGCACCCCACATCCTGGGTCCTGACAGCTCCTGGGCTACAGAGTTCCAACACTGGGTCCCTGGTCCAGAGACCAGCCCTGGCTCTGCCCCCTGGCCGGGTGGCTTCCAAGAGCACTGACCTGCTCTGGGGCAGTTTCCTCCTCTGAGCAAAGGGAATCCTGGTCCTGGTGCAACAAAATGGGTTCTCGGAGGATTGAATGAGCTTTTGTGGTTGTGCAGCCCTGGCCCAAAGTACCCCCAGCCCTGCCTGCACCCCCAGACCCCTGCTGCTGGGCCTCAGAACCCCCCCTCCCCTTCAGTAGGCAGTCTGGGAGGCAGCCCTGCCCCTCTGACGGCCTGGCTGTCACTCCCAGAGCCCAGCCTCACCAGTGGCTGCCCTGAGGGGGGATGGGGTCCCGTGAACGGGGTGGTGGGCGAGCGCTGGAGTAAGCTGGGGGTCTGGTCCAGGGACTGGGAGCAGGGGAATGGAAGGGGGCTCAGCAGCGGCAGGACCTGCTCCCATCGTGCTTGGGAAAAAATGACTCTTCAGCTCTGTGAAGGGGGGTGTAAAGTGGGCTAGACTGATGCCAAAGCTGAGGCGTGGGGCCAGTGGGAGGCCTGGGCCCAGCAGGCAAGGGACCCTGTCCTGCACACCCCTGCACAGATGGCACAGCAAAGGGTCCCCAAGGCCAAGGCCAGAGGTGGGGGGTGGGGGGCTGGACGCTGCAGCGACTTGGCCAGTGGGTCAAAAACTCAGAGGCGGCACTGGCTGGGAGCCCTGCCACGGAGTCCTACCTACGTCCCAGGCCCCCACCGCAGGTCCCCTGCTGACGGTGGGCTTCCTCGGGCTGTCTGCACCCTCACCTACTCTGCTTGTCAGCCTCAAGCCCTCATTCCTTCCCGGTGTCTCTTGCATTCTGGTCCACCCAAGGTGGCTGGCCTCTGGGGCAGGGAGTGCTCACCAAAGCAGTCATTGTCATCTGGGGAGAACTGGCTGGGGCCGCCTCCTGGCTGTGTAACCCTGGCTCCCTGTCCCCATGAGGCTAGCCCGGAAGGTGCTTTCTGATAACTGAGTGCTGTTTGTCCACAGCCTGTGGTATGGCCTGATGCTGGCCAGGTGCTCACCTTGGCAACCAGATTCCCTTGCTCTGAGCCGCCCAGCCTCCAAGCCTCTGCTCAAGCAGCACCCTCTGCCTGGAGCGCCCTCCCATCCACTCGCTCAAAGGAACCCGGCTTCAAAGCCTTCTCTAGTAAACCTCCAGTCCTGGGGTGGAAATATGTTCCTGGTCCTTCCTGGGGAGTATCTTGTACAATGGAGACTTGACTGAACCAACCGGGAGACGGGAGGTCCTTCAGGGCCAGCACTGCTGCTGAGTGAGCCTTGAGTCCGAAGCACCTAGTACAGTGCCTGGCACAGAGCACATGATTTGTAAACGAAGAGAGAAAGATGAATGTGGCTAAACTGTGCAGAGGAGAGACCCATCAGCCCTGAGCTCACTGCAGGCTTGCAGCTGCCTCACTGACCTTAAGAGCACCAGCCCCATGCTGAATCCTGATCCCATCACAGACTGACCCCTGATCCATGCTGAACCCTGAATCCTAGTGGCATACTAAACTCTAATCCCAGTCCCAGAATGAATTCTGACCTTGCTCCTACTGGGTCGTGATCTTGACCACACACTGAGCCTTGACCCTGATCACACACAGAGTCCTGATCCTAGTTACATACTGAGCCCTAATCCTGGTCACACACTGAAACCTGATCCTGGTCACACACTGATGTTGACTCTGATCACACTCTGAGCCCTGATCCTGGTCACACTCTGAGCCCTGATCCTGATCATACACTGAGCCCTGATCCTAGTCACACACTGAGCCCTGATCCTGGTCACACACTGAGCCCTGATCTTGATTATATACTGAGTCTTGATCTTAGTCACATACTGAGCCCTCAACCTAGTTACACAGTGAGCCTTGACCCTGATCATATTCTGAGCCCTGATCCCCATCACACACAGAGCCCCAATCCTGGTCACACAACTGATGCTGACCCTGATCACACTCTGAGACTTGATCCTGGTCACCTCTGAGCCTCAATCCTGGTCACATTCTGAGCCCTGATCCTAGTCACATACTGAGCCCTGATCCTTGTTCACATTTGGAGATACATAACCTTGGTCAGACATTGAATCCTGACCTTGGTTATACAGTAAGCACTGATCCTACCCTCAATTTATCACTGGCTCTAGTTTTACTGACTGAACCCTGACCCTATTTGCTCAATGACTGAATCTGACCCTGTTTACTAGTCATGCCCCCTTGCCATATATCTGCTCCACCCCTTCCTTACCAGGCAGCCTGAAGAAAGAGGTCTCAGCTCATTCCACCCTGGCCCCCAGCTCTGAACCCAAATCAGAGGTGGGCCTGGGAGTGGTTTCCCAGGACTACAGATTAGGGAGGGGCTGAGCCACGCACTTCCCTCCTGTCACCTGCAGCCTCCACCCTTCCCGGCTGGCCCAGCCATCCACACTGCTCCCTCCTTACCTCTAGTGTGCTGTTGGGGGGATGACCCTGGAAACATGGCCCAAACACTCAGGGCTCCTTGGAGCTGGAGGAGTCAGTAAACACCATGGAAAACAGGCCTCCTGGCACCACTGCCTCGGAAAATGGGGTCAGCCGTCTCTGCAGCCTGCTGTTCTTGGCTCTGGACTCCAGTACCCCCCGCAACTTCTCCTGGGCTCTCCCACTGCAAGGTCAGACAGTACCCACCCTGCCACGGGTAGCCACCTAACACCTTCATTCAAATGACCTGCCTCTGCCCAATTTCAGTGGCCCCAGTCCCATTAGCACTTCATTGTTTTGGCTGCAGTTTGCTCCCTCCCACTTTTTTTTTTTTTTTTTTTAAGAAACCACAATTTGTGAAACACCTATTACAGGCTGTGTCCCCCAAGCCTAGCTCAGCACAAGTATTTTTTTTTAAGATTTCATTTATTTATTCATGAGACACACACACACACAGAGAGAGAGAGAGAGAGAGAGAGAGAGAGAGGCAGGTTTCCCACGGAGCAGGGAGCCCGATGCAGGACTCGATCCCAGGACCCTGGGATCATGACCTGAGCCGAAGGCAGACGCTTCACCGACTGAGCCACCCAGGCGCCCTCAGTACAAGTATTGACCGGGCCACAGCAAGCCTTCATTGGATGAATGAAAGCTGACTCCCCTCCCACGCTTTCCTGGGCTTCTCACCAGAACCTGGGTGGTGAGGTCCCAGCACCCCATTTCACAGGTGGGAAAACTGAGGCTTAAGGAGGCTTAGACATGCTTTCACGGCTAGTAATGACTCTGCTCCCATGTCCCATGGCCCATCCAGCAGTCAGTCCTGTGGCTGTGGCCTCGGTGTTTATCCAGAATCCTGAGCCTCTGCTCTGCTCACTGTAACCATCAGCTCTCCTTTGCACCATCACAGAAGCACCCCGTGGTCCCCCTGCTCTGCTTCCACCGTGCAAAGTTCGATGTGCCCCTCCTCCTCACTCCCGCACCCACTCAGGGGGCCTTCCTGCCACTCGCTGTGGGTGGCAGCACCACTCCCTGTCCTCCGTCCACGTCTTTTTTCTTGATAGTGTTTATAACCATATACTCCTACTGTTTATTGGTTGCTATGTCTCCCCACCAGAAGGTTAAGCCCCTTGAGAGCGAGGACTTGGTATGTTTGCCTCATACACACTCACTAAGACCCGGGCACCTCGTAGACAATCTGTACTATTTGCCGAATGAACAACTGTGTGAATGCATGCACAGGTGTGTGAACAGACAGGAGGGCAGCAGAACCAGCATGCCACCCATTTGAGTTCATTTCTAGAGGGTGTGCTATTCCCTGCGTGGCCTGGGGAGGGGGGGCCACCTCCTCTAACACACCTGACCCCTGCACCCCGAGAAAGGGGCATGTGGGCCAGGACCTGCGAAAGGCCCTGACCTTCTCTTGTTCACTGCTCCTTCCTGCACTGTGCCAGGTGTGGATGTGTGCCAGGCTCAGCCCAGGGAGCCCGTGCCCCAGAGATCAACGAAGCAGGGCAGAGATCATACTGTGTGGCTGAGAGGATTGCAGGATTGGTGGCTGGGGCCACAGCCAGGGCCCAGCAGGCAGGCCAGGGAGAGCTGCAATGAGGGGCTCCAGAAGGGCCCTCTCTGTTTAGGGGTGGAGGACAGAGGGGCAATGCCCAGCCCCCAGTGGGAGGCCAGGCTGGCTTCTGGGGGGGACATCCTTGGGGCTGTCCCCTCCCCTCCTTCAGGTTTCTCCAAGTCCCCTTTGCAGTGATCTTGCCTGACACTCCCCCACCGCCCCCCCCAACCCAGCACTTCTCCCCACTTCCTGCTCGGCTCAGAATCCGTCACCACCTAACTTACCACCTGACTTACCGTGTATGACCTGCTCCCTGTCTGTCCTCTCGTGAGGATGTGGCTTGCGGGAGAAGGGACTGTGTTCGTCTGTTTTCTGGCACAGCATCTATGACAGTGCCTGGCACAGAGTAGGTGCTCAGTCAATGGTTACTGAGTGAATAAATAACCGAATGGAAACACAGGCAGCCCTTGGCAGCCAGGAAGTTCTCAGTAAGTGTTAGCCATTGGTGCAACTGCACCCCCACGTGAGCTCACATCCTCCCCTTGCCTCTGGGGTCCCCATCTGCAAAATGGGGACAAAACCCATCTGACCCCATAGGGTTCCTGTGAGGGTCAGTGAGACATGGACAGGAAAATACCTTGTAAGGTGTCTATTGCTCTGTAAATGGTGATTCAAGGCACAATCAAAGCCCAGCTTCATTTTTGGTGTGTGCTGGGGGAGGCAGGAATTACCATGCACTTGCATGGTCTGGAAGGGCTTCCTGGTGGAGGTGCCCCTGGGACAGGAAAACCCAAGGTGGAGAAATGGCACTGCTGGCAAGAGGAACAGTGTGAGCAAAGGCAGGAGGGCAGAGAGTCGACCCAGAGGGTGGTGGTAGTGGTGGGCTGCCATCCAAGCATGGGTGCCAGTGGGAGTTCTGAGTCGAGCATTGGCTGAGGGCTGCCACTGGGCTGGAGCACCCCAGAGGCCCACTCTGCCCTTATTGATGTCAGCAGGTGGGGCCTGTGCCTCGGGCCGTGGGTGGGGTGGCCCCACGCATCACCTGCCTTCACCCTTCATTCTGAGATGTTCTGCTCGACGCTCCACCCTGCCACCTGCCAGGGCAGCTGGCTGCCTGCCTCCTCTTCAGGTCACCCTGGTCATTTGGTTCCCGGCTGGGCTGAAGGGAGCCTGGCCCTCCCTCCCTCGCCGTCCTGGCAAGTGCACTCGCAATGCAGAGAAGATGCTGCAGCTTCTCCCCACTCTGATGGGCCGGGAGCTCCTGGCAAGCCCTCAACCTTGGGCAGAGGGCACAAGGACGCAGAGCCAGGCAGCCTGGGTTCAAATCCCAGCTCGGCTACTTACCTGCTACCTGCCACCTTCTCTCCCTGTGCCTCAGCTTCCTCTTCTAGCAGAAGTGCACACAAGTGCTGGGCGCAGGGCTTTGTTGGTGTTCAGTCCCTCGCGGTGCCTGTCCATCATGCCCCAGGCACTTGAGTCAAACCAGACAAACATTAGCACTGAACTCATGCACCCATATTGCAGATAAGGAAACCAAGGCACCGAGAAGCAAAGAGACTTGCTCACAGCTAGGACCAGCTGCGTAATTTTTAGGCCCAGCATCAAATGAAAAAATGGGGATTCCTTGTTCATAAGCTATTAGTAATGCAAAACAGCAATGGCAGAGCATTAAACCAAACATGGGGCCCTTCTGAGGGAGGGGCCCTGTGTGCAGCCCGCAAGGAAGGGAGGAAGCTGGGACTTGAACCCAAGCAGGCTGGCGCCCAGCTGTCCCCACTCCAGGACTCCTAGGTCCCCTTCAGAGAAGGCCTGTTGGCAATGGTGCCCCATTCTCTAGCAACTGCAGGTCCCACAGGGACTCAGACAAGAGGAAGCCTGGTCACCAGTCATTCTTCAGGCCCAGGCCAGGAAGGGATCGAGAGGTGGGTGTTCCAGCCATAGTATCAGGGGGCCTGACGTGTGTGTGACCGTGTGTGTGTGCCTGCTTTCAGGCTTTGTGAACCCTCATAGTCTCCACCATATCCCCAGGTACATTTCTTCCTGGGCCACGGCGTCCAACAAGCCAGCCTCAGCAATGGATTCCTTTGGGGGTAGGCAATGCCCTCTTTTTAAGAAGCACAGAACCCTGAGGGAGAAGGGGAGAGGGAAAAGCAGTCTTTGTTCCAAGGCTCTGCGGGGGCTGGGAGGGGTGATGAGGGGGAGCCCCGGGGGAAAGGACCCACACGGTCTTCGGGGATTTCAGATGGCCGGCCCCTGCCGCAGGGCGCAGACCCCGTCCTGAAGGTCAGTCCCACATCCTGCCTCCTTCCCCTGCCCAGCCCAGCCCTCAGCCCCTCCCCGGCATGGGACAGCCGCTGCCTCACTGGGCTCTCCCATCCAGCTGCTTCCAGACCTCCTCAGGCTCCCGTACCCTCGGGCAAGAGGCCAAATCCCACAGCCTGGCATCTGAGACCCTCCGGCCTGGCTGAATCCGTGTCTTATCCTACTCTCCTACTTATTTATGCTACAGTTTAGGTGTAGAATATACAACTACAGAAAACATGTGGTCCCCCAGGCCCCCAGGGCCTTCAGCTCATCTCCCCCACAGGAGGCCTCTCCCTGCCCTACCACACTCATCTGGTCCCCAACAAGCTGGCCAGGCCTTTCCTAGGGTCTGCCTCTCCCGGGCCGGAAAGCCACCCCCCCCCCCCCCCCCCCCATTCGGGGTGGAAAGTTGCCTCACTCTCTTGTGGAAACCGTCTGGTCTGCCCAGCCTGGGAAGGTAAGGGCTGTGCTGAGGGCCACGGCCGGTCTCGCCGGTGTCACGGCCACTCACGGAGCACGGCCTAGGTGCCTGGCCGGCTCTGTGCAAGCCTTTCCTCGTGCTCGACACCACTGCCCCGTCCTCCAGGCACAGATGTCCCGTCCACCACACAGATAAGGAAACAAAGGCTGGGAGGGGGTGGGGCTCACCCAGGACAAAGCAGCAGTAGAAGAAGCTGTAACCTCTTCTGAAGTCGCACTGTGGTCCCAGGTGACCATATGACCCCCGGTAGCTATACGACCCTGGGGGACCCTATGACCAGATAGCCATATGACTCCTGGCAATTGTGTCACCCCAAGAAGCCCTATGATCCTGGTGAGCTGTATGACTTTGGGCAGCCGTATGATTCCAGGTAACCATATGGCCCCAAGGAGCCATACAACCTTGGAAAGTTGTATAATCCCAGATAAGCCTATGACCCCAGGAAGCTGTGTGACTCCAAGTGGCTTATGACCCTGGGAAGCTATATGACCTTGAGTATCTGTATGAACTCAGGTGGCTGCACCACTGGTCAGCTGTATGACCCCGAGTGACAATATGCCCCAGGTATCTTTATGATTCTGAGAAGCCGTACGACCCCGGGCACTTCCAAGCCCAGGGAGCCGGCTGCTCTCTTGCCCATCCCAGCGCCTGCAGGTCCTGCCATGGCTTTGTCCCCCCTGGAACTGAGGTTACTCTGAAGGTCACTCGCTGCTCAGGACGCCTGGGCAGGCGTTGTCGTCTCAGGCCTCACGTCCCAACGTGGGCAACTGGGAAGCTTGGCCTTGCTTTAAGACTTGGGACCTGTAGGGTGTGGACCCACCTACAGGTGGGTATCCCTGGGGGTCTGCCCCCCACACTCAGGGAGGGCCCATCGTCTCCGTTTGCCTTGGGACTCACAGAGGTTAGGCATTTGCCCCTAGGTCACACGGTGGGAAGGGGCGGAGCTCAAATTCCGACACTGGACGCTCTCTCCATCACACCTAAACTCCCGAGGAAGCCGGGAGCAGGGGAGGAGGGTGCCGTCAGGCGGACACAGCTGCAAATCAGCACCCAGAGAACACTGTGGACTCGGGCCTGGCTCAGAGCAGGTGCTCAGAAATACCTGGTGATAACTGAGCATGCTAATTGAAACACTGGGTTTGGCAAGAGTTTATTTTAGAAAGTGTTACTGCTTAGGGGCACCTGGGAGGCACTGTCCGTTAAGCATCAGACTCTTGGTCTGCTCAGGTCGTGATCTCGGGGTCGTAAGATCGAGCCCCACGGAGCCCCTCCTCGGGCTCCACACTCCCTCTGCCCTCCCCTGCTGCCGCCCACCCCCCGGCTCTCTCTCTTTCTCAAATAAATAAATCTTTAAAAAAATATTAAGTGTTGTTGCTTAAAAACGAAGGACAGCTTTGCAAATGATCAGAGGGGGCATCCCCCGAGGGCCACAGTCCTGGCTTCTGTGCTCTCTTCCCTCCACAAGCCCCCTTGGCCTCACCCCCAGTGTACAGCCTGCAGCCTCCGCTGAGTTCAAAGTTCAAACCCAGGCCCTGTGATGCCCCCTAAACCTGTCTGCTGATTGCCCCTCCATTTCCCCAACCTGGGCCTGCCCCAAATCCTGCCCCTCCCAGGCCAGCACTCCCATCCTCTCTGCCTCCCTGCCGGGAGGGCCAGGGACCTCATGCCTTCTGCAGGTGTCCTCAACCTGGTGGGGTCACACGATGGGGAGGAAAGCTCTTGACCCACGGAGACATGGGACTGTAGGGGGCACATGGAATGCTGGGTCTGGCCTTCAGCAAGTGCCCAGTCAAGTTTGGTTCACATTGTTTCAGGAGCCTGCGGACCCCTCAGTGTCTCTCCGTGGGTCCTCATTAAGAGATTCCTTTTCTCTTCCTTTCTGTCCCCCTACCTGCAAACATGTCTGCAGCCCCATTGTGGACAGCCTCTGGGATGCAGCAATGAACTTGACCCGGTACCAGCCCCTTGGACAGGGCTTGCAGACCACTCGAGAGACAGACATGCCCAATTACAGTCGGGAACGATCTGTGAAGGGGCAGAGTGCCTCAGAGCTCATGGGAGGGAGCCACTCACTCCTGTAAGGCAGGGCGTCGAGAGGGCTTCCTGGAAGAGAGAAATTCCTGGCACGTCTCTGGAAACAGGCAAGGGTACAGTTTTATCAGTTCTCGGGCCCATGCAAGTCCGTGGATGAGAAGGACACAACTCTGCTCCAAGGGACCCCAGGTGAGGTGGGGAGAAGGCAAGGTGCACAAGCAGTGATGCCCTGGGGTCCCTCCAAGTGTCCCAGGAGGTCAATTTGCTTCCAAATGAGGATATAGGATGGGCTCCATAATTTGTTAGAAATTATGAAGATTTTTTTCAGAAGATTTATTTATTTATTTAAGAAAGAGAGAGAGACAGAGAGAGAGGGAGAGTGCTTGAGCCAGGGGTGGGGTGGAGGGGGCAAGGGCAGAGGGAGAGGGGAAGCAGATTCCCTACCGAGTGGGAGCCCAGTTCAGGGAGGGGGGAGGGTGTGTGTCCCTCCCACAGATCACAACCTGAGCCAAAACCAAGAGTCGGATGCTTAACCAGTCGGCCACCCAGGCTCCCCAGAAATTATTAAGAATTTAAAGATAGTCACAGCAGAGCTGTCAACCAGGCATGGAGCGCTTGTTTCTGAGGTCGCACACCTGTGACAGGTAAGCGCCCAGGCACGCCCTGCTCTGGAGCCAGGCCAGAGTCCAGGTCTTTCTGACTCCAGGGCAGGAGGGCTTCTCACATGTCAAGCTCCCTTCTCACAGGACTGGGGACTCTGTCATTCGAGGAGGGAGTGAGGACGAGCTGCATGGCTTTGCAACGCGCATCCCCCCCCCCCCCC
>NW_027397067.1:80776035-80778608 GCF_003265705.2 Callorhinus ursinus | reverse complement strand
GGACAGCGACAGGCATACCTCACCCTCTGTCTTAATCAGCTCAGGCTGCTATAACGAGAATACCACAGGCTGGGCAGCTCAAACATCCAATACTTATTTCTCACAGTTCTGGACACTGGGAAATCCGAGATCAGGGTGCCAGCACGCTTGGGTTCGGGAGGGCCTCCTCATACAGCCCTCCTCGGTGCAGCATGCAGAAAGAGAGGAAAGGAGCTTTCTCTGGTCCCTTCTTACAAGGGCACTCATCCATCAGTAGGGCTCTACCCTCATAATCTAATCACTCCAAAGGCCCCACCTCCCAATGTCATCCCACCGGGGATGAGAGCTTCAGCATGACTTTTAGGGGAACACAAACATGCATTCTGCAACACCCTTCCTGGTGGTGGCAGCTGGACGAGGCCCCAGCTGGCTAGGCTGGAATGGAGCGCAGGCAGAGTGGCCCTGCCCCCAGCCCTCATGCACACATGCGCGCACACATGCATGCATGCGCCCCTGTGCATGCGCATGTGCAGTGACCTTGCTCTCTGTCCATTCTCTGTTGTTTAAACCCCAGACTGTAGAAGTAAATTAATCTGACATTGAAATTTTCTTCACATGAAACCTTACGCATACACTTTTATACATGCATTCATTCGCTTTTTTAGAAACATTTATGCAGGACCTACTATGAGTAGATCCTATGCTGGGCTCCCCAGCCTCAGTGGCTAGCAAGCATTCCTTCATCAGAATGTTTCCCATTCTGCTTCGGAAACCTTGAGGAGGGAGAGAGGATCTTGCTGCCAGCTCTAGTACCCTGCATCTGGCGGGTACACAGCATACAGCAGGCACTCAGTAGCTGGTCGCTGAATGAATGAAAATAGATTTGGTAAGTAGCATCACTTGAGGTATAGTGAATAATTAAAGTTATTACGTCCTTACTCTGTGCTCCTTACTGTATCAAGCTTTTTTTTTAAAAGCGTTATTTAGGGGCGCCTGGGTGGCTCAGTCACTAAGCGTCTGCCTTCGGCTCAGGTCATGGTCCCAGGGTCCTGGGATCGAGCCCCGCATTGGGCTCCCTGCTCGGCGGGAAGCCTGCTTCTCCCTCTCCCACTCCCTCTGCTTGTGTTCCCTCTTTCGCTGTGTCTCTGTCAAATAAATAAAATCTTAAAAAAAAAAAAAAAAGCGTTATTTAATCCCCAGGACAACTTGTGAGGTAGATGTTATTAGAAGGCTCATTTACAGAGGAAGGCTCTGAAAGATTAAGAAAGGTGCCCAAGGTCACAGCATATCTGGGATCGCCTCTGCCTCCATCCTCTGGCCATAAGAGCCAAAAACCCAACAGAGGAGGTAGATAGACAGTTACGAGGTGCCCACGATGTGTCGGGTGCCACTTTGGGCTCTTTATGCACATGCCACTGATGTTCTTATTAACCCCTCACTGAAGTACGACATACACACCCATTGTTAAGCGTCTGCCTTCGGCTCAGGTCATGGTCCTGACCCATGTAACCAACACCCAGATCAAGAAATGGAATCCCAGCAGCACCCCAAACACTCTCTTGCCTTCCCCCTCCTAGCTCTGGCACCCCTCCCCCTAACACTAACCACTATCCTGACGTCTACATACACTTACATACACTTTACCCCTTCATGCACATGGAATCCTATATGCTTTGATGTCTGGCTTTTTTTTACCTCAAAATCATGTGTGAGAGTCACCCATGTTGTGTGTGGTTATAAATTATTCATAGCCATGCTAACATTGCACTGCACCAATAGGAGAATGCTGTGGATGTATCTGTTCTATGTCTGATGGGCAGTTGGGTCCCTTCCCAAGTTTGGTTATTACCAACAGTGCTGCTATGAAGAGAAAGATGATCACGTAAGGTGTGCCTCTAGGAGGGGATTGCAAGGTCATAGGGTTGGCATGCAAGCACTTGGAAAGAGCATCATTTTGCACGCCCCCCCCCCCCAGCAGTGGGAGAGAGTTCCAGTTGCTCCACTTCCTCACCAACACTTGCTATTGTCAGATTTTCGCATCGTAACTACTCTGGAAACTGCGCGGTGCACCCTCTATTTCTAAATCCCTTCAGCGGCCCCATGAGAGGGGTCTGATGATCTATGGGTTACAGGTGAGGACACCCAGCTCTAAGAGGCGAACTGGTTTGTGCACAGCCACTTCCACCCTGGCGAGGCACAGGGCATCCGTTTCTCTGTTGGTCAGGCTGCCTCCCCCAATCTTGTCTCCCTGGGGGGTGATGTTGGGGGTGGTGTGGCGACCCATCCTTGGGACTGTAGCCATTCTGCTTGACGGGTGCTCCGAGATCGGTGTCCCTGGCTGGCACGGATCCTGCCCAGCTACCCAGGCGGGACGCAGAGTGCGGGGGGGATGGCCCATGGCAAGGTAGAGGGTTCGAGGAGGGAGACCCAGAGGCGAGGCCGGGAAAGCGTCCTCTGCAGCACCTGGGGGCGGAGCCCACCCTGCTCGGTGCGGGACGGGTTGGGGGTGGGGGGGTGAGGGGAGGAGAATGCTCCTAGAGGGGATAGGCTGGTGAGGGGCCCCTCTGCGTTCGGAGAGAAGGAGGCAGGGGGGG
>NW_027397067.1:80699289-80775635 GCF_003265705.2 Callorhinus ursinus | reverse complement strand
CACACGCACCCCGACTCCTCCCACGACCCGGCCGGGCGCGACTCCCGATGGGACTCCCGCCTCATCCTCGGCCTCCCCACTTCTCTCCCCGGGCTGCACCTGCCCCTCGTCACCCCCGTCCCGGCAGCCTACTGGAGCATCCCGGGCCCCCTCCCCGCGGTGTGCACCTTCCTACGGATCCGGCCCCCCCTTCGCCCTACAGCATTCCCTCACCCCCTGTTTCCTCAGGGTTCTCTACCCAGGGGCGAATCTGGAGCCTCGCCCCCTTGGCTCCGACCCCGTCCTGCCTCCTCGGCCTGACATCTATCTCCCAACTTCTCTGAGAGTCCAGCCCTTGCCTGTCCTCTCTGCCTGCCTTCACCCCACCTCCCCTGCCCCCCACCACACACGCGCTCAGCACGCCCATCCAGTGTTCCACACCTCCGGCTCCAAGCTGTCCCCTGGGCTGTGCCTGTATTTGTGTATCATGTGCTTGTCCTCCGGTCTGTCCCTTTGAAGACACCTTTATTTCCTGTGGCCAGGCTTCTCCCTGGAGGAGAGGGGCCAGTGCATCTGTGCATCCAGGTCCGGAGCCCCTGCCCTGCACATTTCTCTGCATCTCGGCACTGCTTCCCTTTCCCGAGCAGCTCCTCCTCCTGGAGCTCTCGAATTTAACCCATTCCTCCCCAAGGTGTGTTGCTCTTGATTGGGTTATTGGGGAGTGCTTTCCAGCCGAGGTCTTTTCCAGGGGAGGTATATCAAAATGAGGGGGGGTGGTTTGGAAAAAGCCCAGCTTCTTGGTTAGGTATCTATGATGATTCTAGAAAGTGGAGGGTGGGGGGAGGGGAAGGGTTGCTAGGGAGGAGTGGGAAAGGGCAGTTGATCTCCTGGGGAGTGTGAGATTGTTTTGTTTTTCCAATGGGGGCAGTGATGGGCCAGACTGAGCCACCCAGCCCCATTGGATACCTCAGCTAACTACAGCAAAAGGGGCCTTGGAGCTCCTGGTTATTGGGGCATCTCCTGGCCCTAGGTCCTGGGAAGGGAGGAAGGTTTGGAAGATGAGTGACTGAAGCAGTTGTGGGGTCAAATGATTGTCAGAATCGAAGCCCGTTTCTGCTGGGGAAACCCAGGTTGGATCTTGGCAGTGTTATGTGTATGTGCCCTGTACTTTTCCTTCACTACGACCACCTCATACCACTCTCCGGCCATGGACAGACAGGTACGGCTCGGGGGAATCTGTCATCTCTATTATTTTGTGCTTGAAAAAAAGGGGAAGAACATAAAAAGCTGGAGAATTGGTTAATTAATTAAGTATAATAAATGGTTGGGTGTCAGGAATAGTAATCCCTAACCTCTTTTAAAAAAAATATGAATAATTTCCTTGCTCTTTGGCTAGATCTGAATTAAGTTTTTTAAAAAAAGAGAGTTTATTTGAGGCTTGGGAGAGTTTGCAGAATTGGCCTGAAGTTGAGGAGTGGCAGCGTTGGTAGCTTGGAGCTATGCAGGCCCCAGGTGGAAGGACCCAGGCTTGGTGCGGATCTCAAGTGCTCTCTGGTGGGAGGGTGGGGAAATAGGTTTGTCTGAAAAATCAGGAATTTCAGTCCCATGCAGGCTAATTGTTTTTATGGGCAGCAGCTGTAAAGGAAAGAGGTGGATCTTTTGAGATGCATTTGAAATGCATATTAGGTATTTAGTGGTGGTTTTTTGTGGCCCGGGTGCCCCCCAGGGGAGGCTGCCCACCCGCTGGTGGGGGGGGCGGCAGCGAGCCAGTGGCCTGCTTCCCTTGCAGAGAGGAGTGTTGCAGCCTTGGCCCCTGCCGCATGGGGGTGAGGGGGAAGCAGAGCTGAGATGGGACTGGGTGCGCTCCAAGGTGGCTTTTGCAGCTTTTAACATCCCGGGGCTCTCTCTGTTCTCCAACTTTGCGTATTGGAGAGGAGGGGAGCTGGGAAGGGGCGGGAGGAGTCTGGGAAAGGGGCCCTGCCCTCCGAGCCCGGAGATCCTGCCCTGCAGGTCTGCGGGGGAGGAGGGCCTGCGGCAACGGCAGCTCCCCCATCCCCGATGGAGGAAGGGAGTCCAAGAAGGTATTTCGGCCAGCGATTAGGTTGCTTGATGTTGGACTGGTTTTCTCTGTGTTGTCAGAGGGATGGTGGAGAGAAGAGCCGAGGGCTGCGCTGGGGTCTGGGCTCTGCTGTTATTTTCCGACCGTGGGGCCTCTTTGGCCCTATCACCCGTCTGCACCCTGTGCCCTCTGCCTTCTTGTCCCGCAAGCACCCGGAGCCCAGCCCCGTGGAGCTGTTAGGGGTGGCTCAGGACGAACAGCCTCGCGGCCTGGCGCCGAGTGAAGGCGGCCGGCTAGCGCCCTAGGTGGCAGACAACCCCAAATTGCCAGTGCCCTGCTCGGGAACACTCCTGGCAGAGCCCTGTCTGTAATTTGTGGAGCCGGAAAGCGCTGGAAGCCGTGTTCCTGGGGAGGATGCTGCTCCACAGCTGTTGCCTCTGGCTCCCCAGATTTCTCTGTCACAACGCAGTTCTGTTGCTGAAGGTGCACTCAGTGAAACACCATTAGGAGGGTTGCTTCCACTCCAAGCCAGGAAACGTGAGAGCATTTTAGCTTTGCTGAGTGGAAATTTGACCAGAGGGAAAAAGCTTCCCAGATGAAGAGCATCGTCTAGAAAGGGGGTTGGGGGTAGGGGGCGGGAGAGGACCCTGGAGCCAAGCAACCAGTGTCTGCGAGGGGGCTCACCGGCCGAGGCCAGCCCCTCGCACCTCCCCCACAGGCGCCCACACAAGGCCCCCTTGTTTAGATTCACTTAATTACCCCACCAAAATCAATGAACAAGGATCTTTTTAAACATGGAACTTTCAAAATGTGCTTCGACTGGCTTTTTTTTTTTTTTTTTTTTTTTTTTATTAAAGGTATCAAATGCGAGGCCTTTGTGCAATAAGGCCCTTGGAGCGACCTGGGGGGATTGTGGATCTTTTCACTGTGTGCAAAGGAAGCTTCCCGGCCCTAAATCAGAAGGAAGCTTGCCAAATGTCCGACTTCACCAGTCTGCATGATAGTTATTTCCAACCCGCTGCCGTTGGGGTAGCGGTAACATTGGAAACACTTAGTGGGGGCCTAACAGCGTCTGTGAGCCTCCTTCCTTGGCAAGTGACTTTTAGAGGAGACATTTTAAGAAGATTAAAACGTCCACAGCCTTCGAGGGCAGCAGCGTAATCCACTTACCGTTTTCATGTCACGAAGAGAGTTCCTTTGAAGCCTGGCGCTCCTGCGGGGCCCCTCCACGGCTGCGGGGGATGGCGTGGTGTCCCCACCTTCGCCGACGGGCAGGCGGAGCGAGGGAGGCTGTGGGAAAGGACACGAAACCACGAAGTTGCGCGAGGAGGGCTCGGAGTTCGGTGTCGCCAATTTGGGGCCGCACAGGGTCAGGGGCAGGCTCTGGAGGGGACCCCCTGACGAGGGTGCATGTTGGCCTGGGCAGGGGAGTGCCCGCCGTCCCGAGGTGGGATGCCACCATGCCACCACCCCAGCCGGAGGGGTTTGCAGAGCCTTTTCTAGTTACCGAGCGAGGCCGCCTTGCCCTCCCACCTCTGCTTGGCCCGAAGCCCAGGTGAGGGAAGCATTGTTCAGTCCGAGGTCGTCCGTGTTTTCATCCTCCTGAACCTGTTGAAGGATTTTGCTGGCGGAGAGGAAAACTGCATTCCTGAACCAGTGCCCGAGGGGCGCTTTCTTTTGCTGCATTCAAAAAGTACCTTCTGACCTGGATTCGGTGGTGTGGCTCCTTCTTCGTTCTGTGTTTTTGGGGGTTTGCCTGAGGGTCTCTCCTGGGGTTCTGCCTCTGAATCCCGGAGCCGGATGAATGAATCGATTGGCAACCAAATGTTTCCCTTTGTAAAGGCAGGAAAGTCTTGAGTGCAAAATACATAGCAGACCCCTAAAACGGCTGACAGAGGGGAGGTGGGACAGCGCGGTGATCACTGTGATCGTGGTCACTGTACTTCACATACAAATCTTATCTCGCAATTTCGAGCCATTAGTTGGACATTGCAAGGCCAGGAAACAACAAATACGCTTCTCATTGCCAACATTTTAGTCATCATTGTAGGAAAGTCTTTTTATCCAAAAGTATGATTTTTTTTTTTTTTTGGTTTGAAATGGGAAGGAAATATTTTTCCACCAATTATTTTGAGGGAGGAGGGGTTTTGCCGTCTCTATGCCCGAGTTGAACTTGTTGATCCAGAGTTCACTGGACATAATAAGGTGGGGAGAGCTTGTTAGATTATGGGTCTTTCACAGCTGTATTGCCTTCCAGCTGAGATCTTCAGACGTTTTTGCTCATGCTCCATAAAATAACTTCGAAAACTACGGGTGCATTTCTAAGTAGACATCGAGCTTATTGCTAATTTTAAATAGAATTAGATGTCATGTCTAGTGTAGTCTATCTGTGGACATTGAAATTCACAGTTAGACTGCTCTTGAAAGGATCCGATACCAATTATGCTACTGACTGGATAACCACTACCACCCTTTAAAAACCGAGCAGACTGTTAATGGTGATAACACGTGCATCTCTTTTCTTCTTGAACTTGGATGTTTGTTCCGTTTTCCCCTCATGGAGTTTGATTCTAATGTCACACACTTTTACACGTCAGAGTCTTTCATTGATCGTCCTTCACACGTGTGACACAAGTGTATATAAATTGGAGTTTAAACCATGATGATTCTGTGATCATAAGGCTGTGTTTACCCCAACCAGAAGCATTTTTTGTTATTTTAATTACCAATATAAAATTGATTACAGAAGCATAAGTGTGTCACTGATCTTCATAATTACTAAATGCACAAAGTTAAAATACATTGTAAAGGCATGTTTCAAAGAGCTGAGTGGTGGTCCAGTTACAGGAATTAGGGATCTGCCCATGGTGCCTCGGACACACCCTTGATGCTGGAACATTCTCTGAGAGGAGCGCCTCCTGCTCGTGGGGCAGGAAGGGAGAGTGAAGGCTGGGGCTTCCCCCACTGGCCAGAGCTCAGGTGGTCGGGTCTGGGACATTGAGATCTGTACATTCAGTCTCTCAAATGCACCCCACCTGAGAATCCCAAAAGTGCTTCCACTGCGTTGTGTTACTGTGCTCGGTGGGCAGAGGGGTAAAGAGCATTTGCCACTTCGTTAAATGATGACATTAAGTGCTGACCCATGTGTACTTTAATATTTAGTTGCGTGTTTTCTAGATTTACGTGTTAAAGGGCAGAAGATGATAGATCTCTTAAACATGTATGTTTTAGTCAAGGGGCAACGCATTTGTATTTGGTTGGGTTAAAATTTAAGCCTATGGGATTGTGCCTTGAGTTACATTTTAATTTTCCGGAAAGATGTGTTAAAAGCAGACAAGACTGCTTGGGTGGGTGCTGGATGCCAAAGAGGCTTTTGTCCTGCAGGAATCCAGTGAGCCTGTTGTGCTGGTCTCCTTTCTCAATCTTTTAGAAGCAAGAGAATGTGTTCTGGGAGGAGAAGGGTGTGTTGTTGGCTTCCCTCAAGGGTGAGGGCTCTTGGGGTGGGTGAGAGGTCCCTGGGGTTGTAGAGGAGCCTGACTGCTTGGGGTTTGCAGAGGTGGGGCCTCTCACCCTGAGAAGCCTGGACATACCCGAGAACTTCCTCAGACTGAAAGTCCTGAGATGCTCTCAAAGCATAAGCGGTTACTGTTGTTAGCCCTGAAACAGAAAGTGCCTTGGATTGAGAACTGTAGAACTTTGTATTACAGGATGGTTTTATGACGTACAGGGAGGCTCCAAGTAACAAGGGGTCTCTGGCTTTGTCCAGTTTTGTGGGGGAAGAAAGCAAGCTGCTCGCCCAGCTCCTGGGATTTTGGTAATGTGTGTCAGCTTGAAGTTTTATCTGTCTTCTGTCCGCAGGGCTGGCTGTTAAGAATCCACTTAAGAATGCTTCACCATGATTTTGGATTTGTAAATATTTGGGAACAAGTCGGGTCCTCAGATTGTGAGGCAGTGCCTTTGTTCGTAGGGTTAAGTGAAGATAGGAACTAGTTCTAAGATCATGTTCTAGGAACCCTGTGGTTTCTCTAAGCATTGTGGAGTAGTGCTGGGCAAGGCCTCACAAGCCTGACCCACCCTGGTGGGGAAAAGGGTGGGACAGTGCTCTCGTGGGCCCTCCATTGAGTGTTTTAAAAAAGATTTTACTTATTTGAGAGAGAGTGAAAGTGAGAGAGATCACAGAGGGAGAAGCAGATTCGATGCTGAGCAGAGAGCCCGATGTGGGGCTCGATCCCAGAACCCTGGGTTCATGACCTGAGCAGGAGGCAGTCACTTGACCGAGCCACCCAGGCTGCTGCCCCCCCCACCCCCCCCTGCACTGATCTCTTAAGCACAAAACCTTGTTTACACATTCTTAGCATTTTGGGCCTTGACACGGAAATCAAGGTTTCAGGCTCATAAAACAAAGGCTGAGAGAACAGGGGCACCCAGGTGACGCCGCACAGAGGGGTTCAGTTCTAGAAACCCTGCGATCCCCTGGGGCCTGACTCAGATGCCAGTCTACTCCCAGCCAGTCATGCTGCGCGGAACTGGAATAACAGGGCAACTGTTAGTGGTTCTTAGCTTATGTAAAACCGTTTGCAGTAGAAGCTTGGAGGACAACATCCTCCCCATCAGGCCCTGCACACCACCACCCTCTGCTGGATGGAGCCAGAGCTCCCCGACGGAGGCGGCCTCCGTCCTCAGCGCTCCCATGTGCAGGCGCTCCGGTTTGGTGCTGGGGTGGATTATAGAGTTGAAGCCATCTTGCTCTTTGCTTGGACCCGGCAAGCCTACTGGGACAGGGAAGCTGAAGGAAAGCTCAGGCCTGTTTCAAACATGTCTAGCTCATCCCTGAATTATTCAGATGTCTAAAGTGTTTTTAATTCTTAAGAGGATAGGGAGGGGCCCTGGGCCTTTTATTCTGCAGCAGAAACGTCCTAGAGCCTGGCGTTGTTTGGGGTGCAGGGACCATTTCCATCCCTGGCTGGGCCATTGCTGGCTTTGTGACCTTGGCCCAGAAGCACCCCACTGCTCTGAGCTTCAATTTCTGTGTTATAATCTGGGAAGCATAATGAGTATTTGTTCCTGGCACTTAGCAGGCCCTGAGAAATCATCTAGGAGGCCAAGTCCTGTGCAGAACACTCAGCCTTATTCTCTCTCTGCAGAACCCAATGAGGGTGGTCTGTTATTACCTGCATTTTACAGAGCGGAAAAGGAGGCTCAGAGAGGTGAAGTCACTTGTGCAAAGCCACACAGTAAGTGGCTGAGCCTGGGGGTGAACCCTGGGACCCACACATGGGGACCTGGGCCCATAGGTCTCCTGTGTAGTCCTGAGCCCCAGAGGTGTGTGGCACGCCTCCCCCCAATGAAAAGCTGGGTTTACAGGTGTGTCAGGATACATGTGGGGTATCATGTTTTTGTCTTCACTACAGTGTGTATAAAACATCGGTAACTTTTCACAAAACGAAATGATGTTTAACACTAATCAAATGCAAAATAAAATTGGGACCATGTTTTCGAATGAGCTAGCCAGTTGAAATAAGTAAGAAGAGACTGTGCTTTCTGCACCATCCCAGAAGACGCGGGTGAATGGAAGCTTCTCTGGGGGCCGGTTATCAGTCCTTGGTTAATTCCTGACCGTTTGAGCAACCTCTGCAGAAGGGAGGCGGTGTGTGTGCCGATAAGAGTCCTGTGGACGGTGTCAGTTTGTGGCTTAAAGATCAAATAGCAATGGATAGCGCGTTGGACCTCTAATTCCGATACGTTTTTGATGAAATCTTGTGGGTCTGTGGGAGAGTGGGAGCCAAGTAGATGCAGGCCGTGGTTTCTGCCTGCTTCTGATATGGTTTTGGGAACGAGTTTACAATTTTAATATGGATTTCCTCGTGATCCCCTCAGAACCTTGTCTTTCTGGCGATTTATTCTTGCCCACAGAGTTCTGCCTCGGCTTGGAGCCCTGCAGGTGTGGACTGCGATCCCAGGCCTGCCTCCCCACAGCACCGCCTGCTCCCCGGCCAGATGGCTGGCTGTGAGGCTGAAGGCCAGGCCTCACTGCACTGCGGCATCCCAGTCCCTTGCCGTGGGAGTCCGGGGGCCACTTGGCCGGCTGGCTGGCTTGCTCTTTCTTTCTTTCTTTTTTTCTTTCTTTCTCTCTTTCTCTCTTTCTTTCTCTCTTTCTCTCTTTCTTTCTTTCAAGTATTTATTTACTTGACACACAGAGAGAGAGAGAAAGAAAGAGCACAAGCAGGGGGAGCAGCAGAGGGAGAGGGAGAAGGCTCCCTGCTGAGCAAGGAGCCTGGTCCAGGACCCTGGGATCATGACCGGAGCCGAAGGCAGATGCTTCATCGACTGAGCCGCCCAGGCGCCCCTCCACTTGGTTTTAATAACCCGGTTGAGGGGCAGGGGTAGCTGCGATGTCCAAACGTTGTAAAACACCAAATGGATCATATGGGGAAGAATCTGGACTTCGGCCATCGCTGAGCAGAGCATGTTTCCACTAGAGGGTGGTAAACTTGAGGGGACTCTAATGACTAGTTAGTTCTGTTCAACGGAGTCACCATGAGACCCCAGAAGCACTGTGCTGGCGCTGTGCTCTGAGCCCTGGTGTGCCAGGCCTCCTCTGTCCTCCCTGCATGTCGATGGAGCAGCCCCACAGTGATCCCACGGGCATCTTTGTCTTGGATAGGCCCCTGCCAGTGTGGCTGTGGGCCAGGCTCTGTGTGAAGTGCCATCTAGAGTTAACTTCTGGGTTTTTCTGACCGCTCTGCATGGAAGTGGCAGTATCCCTGTTTTATAGATGAGAATATTGATGCCCAGAGATCTTATGAACCCCGCCTGAGATTCTCTCTTCTGACTGAATGCTCTGCTAGGAAATGTACGAGAGACAGTGGGAGCTGCATGAACAGTGTGAGCCTAAGCAGCGAGGCCCCAGCTGAAGAATAATACGTAGACAGGAGTGATGATACGGTGCTTGTCCAGCACAAAAGATAATTCGTACCACCCTCAGGCAGGGCTTCTCACGGAGGGCTTTTTTTTTTTTTTTAGATTTTATTTATTTATTTGACAGAGAGGGAACACAAGCAGGGGGAGTGGGAGAGGGAGAAGCAGGCTCCCCGCTGAGCAGGGAGCCCGATGTGGGGCTTGATCCCAGGACCCTGGGATCATGACCGGAGCCGAAGGCAGACGCTTAACGACTGAGCCACCCAGGCGCCCCTTCACGGAGGGCTTCTTGGAGGTGGAATCCCATGTAACTGGCTTATAGGGAGAAACGGAGCCTGAGCCTGGAGCCTGAGGATGTGGTTTCTGGTTTGGACAGTAGAAGTCAGGTATGCTTCAGCTGCATCTGTTTTGATGAGTGACAACCCCTCTTGGGTTACCGCTTGTCAAAAGCCAAGGAAAAGGCCCTGCGGAGCTTGGATGGTGGCCTTGACAGGGGCTGATGGCCTGCGCTGCAGGGAGGGGTGAGGGCTCTGTGTCGGAGCCAGAGTGCCAGAGCCCCCGGATCCCCTGCTGGCTGGTGTGGAGTCCTTGGGCTTCTCAGGGCCTTTCAACTTAGGAGATGTGTCCCAGCTCGATGCCTGGGCTCTGCGCTGTGAGTGGCATCCGTGTGAGTGTCCTGCTGGCTTGTGGCTTGGTCACTGGGACAAGGAGCTGCCTTTAGTGCTCCCTACATCAGGATGCACACACTTGCAGATGGACTGGCCCGCCCAGCCCCTCTGGGGACGGTTTCCGTGGCGGCTCACGAGAGAGGGCCTGTGGAGGTGCAGCTGCTGGCTGAAGCCTTTGCAGCTCCCACATTTGTACACCTGCAGGGGCTGCCACAGAAGAGGGATGCTCCAGACCAGCTGCTCTTGGGATTCCCCTGTAAGATATCAGGTGGGCGGGGCTCAAGGAAGTGTCCATTGGACCTTCCATCTGCCGAGTGTCCTGGAGTTGACACACACAGCTCCTGATAACTCACAGCAGGACTGTTTTAAGTTTAAATGTTATCTCCATTTTAAAAATGAAATCATCTTGTCTTTATTGGTGGACTCAAGGGACTGGCTGCTGGTCACATACGTGGAAAGTCCTGACCCTAGGAATTCTGGTCATGCGCCCTTGGGCCATACCTCCCAGCTGGTTTGCAGGTGTGGGGCAGGAAGGTGGACAGGTCCCACAGGGACTTGACCCTGAGGCCTGCCTCCCTTCGGTCCTCTGACTTGTGAATCGCTTCTTCACCTGTGAGCCCCAGCCCCCCGCCGCCGAAACTGGCAGGAGGGTCATGGGTCTGCGCCACAGGTCATTGGAGGACCCGGGGAGCTTGGGAGTGTCCGAAAGCCCTGTGAGCGCGTGCATGCGTCCCAGAGCAGGTCCTCACTCGGTGGCCGAGTTTCCCGAGCACTTTGAGGGGGTGCTGTAACTAGGTCTCCCTCTTCACCACGCGCTGCTAATTCACACCAGACAGGGCCCACGTTTCCAGTTGATGTGGGGTCGCCTCTGCGTTCCATTTTCTTTGCACTGTCCCCAAGGAAGTGCACATATTAGGGGCATCTCCTCCCCATTTCTGGTGATGCATATGCAGTTGGGGTCCTTAGGGCATGCGGGCCTCTGGTCTGGAGTGTCTTCAGTCTGCTTACACATTCTAGCTTGCCTCAGAGAATCCCTTTCAAGGCCAGTGGTTCTCATCCTGATTTGGTCACCCATTGAGAACGATCTTTGTAAGAGTCACTGCTTCGTAACTGCGCAGAGGTGTCAGGGTTGCTGCTGCCAGCTTCCGCCCCTGTGGCGACTGCGCGCGCGCGTGTGTCCATGTCACGGAGGGACATTGGCCACCGCGTCTGTCGTGTCCTGGTGCAGGAAGCAGATGGGCATCGCAAGTAGAGCAATGAGCCTTAGGGCCATACAGAGGGGTGGGCAAGGTTAAGGGACACCAGCAAGGAAGGCTTCACCCTACCCTGGGCCCAGGGGCATGGAGGCGGAGTGGCTTTCTGTGCAGGGGCCTGATCAACTGGTGGTGACCGGTCAGGGCTGGCTTTGACTGCAAAGGGCCCTGAGCTCCTGCTTGGTCACTGAGGTGGGGTGTGCATGGATGTGTGACTCTGGCCGTCTGGTGTGGTTCCCTGCTTGGTGGGAGCTGATGCCTGTGGGTTTATGATGGTAACATGGGGTCTTGGTAAGGTGGCGGAAGGAAGGACCTGAGTTGGCCAGCGCAGCTGAGAAACGCAGGCTGAGTGGGCTTTGGTGGGTCCAGGGTGTAGCTGTGACCATGCTGCGGGGGCCACGGTCTCTTTTCCTGGAGTTGGCTGGTTTCCGGTTAGCGGCCAGGTGGCCTGGAAGCAACTGGAGAGCAGTCTGGACCTCCTGGTGTGTGCACAGTGGGAGTGCAGTGAGCGGACAGATGAGGGAGGGGAGCGTTGGTCAGATGGGGTGTCTGTGAACTGTGACCCCAGACACAGTGGAAGGAGCACAGCGGTGCTCTACATCTGAGGAAGAGAGGCGACGCCCGGACCCCTTGGCTGAATGCAACATGCAGATCGGGTTAAGGTTTTATCTGGAGCCTGGCTCATGTTTTGGTTATGAAACGTGAGAGTAGTGTTTTGCTGACCTGGTTTTCCTTGCTCGGTGTTTCCCCAGCTCGGTCTGTCCTGGGTTACTTTTCAAAATGAATGAGCTAACACCATATACAGGAGGTTCAAAACAAGCTCATTATCACCCTGGCGAGCCAAGTAAATAATATTTATCCAGGACTCGATTCCAGATGCCATGGCCTGACTGTTTGAGAGAATAACAGCCGTTTTACTTGTAGCGGGTCATACTTTTGTCCATTCCTTTAGGATCAGCTCTAGACATTGTGGTTTGATTTTCTGATGTCACCAGATGTTTGATAAGCTCTAGAAAATTCTCAGCTCTGGAATAGTCTGGGCCGGCCCTTAGAGTTTTTCCTAAATTTTGAGTTCATCTTTCTCGTTTTGTTTATCTGCCCCCCCCCTTTTTTTTTTGCCCCTGTATGAACCTAAATTGTTGAGCTGAATTCTAAAGGAAACTATAAAAGGGAGGGCCAACTTTTAAAAGTTATGAAAAGCTGATGCAGTACTTTTGTCACAGCAAAAATCCCTCTAACCAGCTGTGTGACCGTGGATGCTTCCCTCTTCCCCCACTTTGAACTGGGCTAGGGCTTAACCTTTTTTGGGTCATGGATTCCTTTGAAAAATCTGGTGAAAGTATGGACCTTTCCCACAAAAATGTAAGGAGACACCATTTTGTGTATACTTCAGAGGTCTCCTAATACCCATCCAGGGAGCATCCCTCTCAGCCCCCCATCTCTGGGCCTCAGCTGAGGAACCCCCCTGTTCTGGAGCACAGCTGCAGACCCAACAGTGTGGGCTGCCTGGTCTGTGTCTGGAAGCCCGATGGGGGCTGCTTGGCCGGCGGTCTGCCCAAGACTGCATTTGGTAGCTCCAGAAGCAGGCGGGCAGCTGGGGCTGGGGCTGGCCTTGGGCTGGTCTCTCTCACCGAGAAGTGTGCTAGAGATAAACCCCAAGGGTGGTGGTTGGGTTTCCTTGCCGTGACCAAGACGAGCAGCAACAGCCGTGGACTTAGAGCACTGTCTCGGGCAGCAGCGAGTCAGGACCTGCATGGCATGCTGCCATCTCAAGTGGCTGTTGGAATCTGTTGTGATGGTGACAGTGGGACGCTCCAGTTTACTTTGTGGGGAAATGTAGGGTAGTTAAAATTAGCAGTGAGAGAGTCAAGTCAAGGTTGTCTAAAAGAATTAAGCAATGTCACATTGAGATAAAACTTGGGAGGGGCTGGGTGGCATTCCTGACCGCCAGCCAGGCCAGGGTGGAAGGGTCAGGCTTGCAGCTGCACGTGTGACCTGGAAGAGGAGTCACCGGGTTAGACTTCCACATTTGCACTTGTTCACCTGTGGCCAGTTGGGTACTGTGGCATAGAGAGTGCCCTGGACTTAAAAATGCATATTCCCTGGACATGGTGTGATAGCACGTTACAAAATACTACATGTTCTATGTGTGTATTGGAGTAATTTATAATAGCTGTTCTTTATTTACCTATATAACGTAACGTACTGTCTATAATAGACACAATTGTAGGGCGTGTTGCATATGATATGTTGTAATGTTGTATTAGGGTATAAAGTCACATCATAATGTGTATTTTACTTATTTAAAATTCTTGGTGGGGAGGACATCTGGCTGCCTGGGTTCCAAGTTCTCCACTAGCTCATTTTCTTTTTCTCTTAAGATCTTATTTATTTATTTGAGAAAAAGAGAGAGAGAGAGAGAGAGAGAGAGAGAATGAGTGGGGGCGGGAGGGGCAGAGGGAGAAGCAGACTCCCCGCTGAGCAGGGGGCCCAATGCAGGGCTCCATCCCAGGAGCCCGGGATCATGACCTGAGCCAAAGGCAGACGTTTCACCAACTGAGCCACCCAGGCGCCCCCCCCCCCCAGTTCATTTTCATTGATGGAGGGATGATGTGGCTCACAGGAGGACCGTGATCCAGTCTGAAGCTGCACCACCAGGAGTTCTCTGGACCCTTCCTTGTGTCCTGGGCCTGCCAGGCAGAGAAGGTGCTTGGCTGGCTCCTGGTTTACAGGAGTTGCGGGGTCAGCAAGGGGCCTGGTTTGCCCTGTTTCTCTGCTGGGCTGGAGGACCCACAGGTCTGGCAGTTTTCTCTGCAGCGGCCAGGCCACAGCCGCTGGGCCCCTGCAGGACTCTGGCACAGGGCCACTTTGCTCCCCTCGAGGCAGGATGCACATTATTTCCAGGGTGTCTCTCCCTACACGGCAGCCAGCTTCTTGGCGAACAGGCCAGCTCTTCTAAGCTGGGAAGAGCCCAGAGTCCCACCCATTTGCAAAATCACCTCTTCCTACTCTTCAAATGAAGAGAATGTGGCTTTGGTGTGAACAGTAACTGATAATACTCAGCAATCTGCTAACCCCATCTGCAGCCCTCAAGATTAGAATCCTGCCTTAATGGGAAGCCATGAGTCAACTGTCATGTGCCACTCCACATGTTACTCTAATGGTCATGTATTAATGTATGGAAGGTGAAGTAAAGGACTGTCTTACTTATTTTTTATGTATTTACTTTTTAGAAAAGTAATCTCTACACCCAGCTTGGGGCTTGAACTCATAACCCCGAGATCCAGAGTTGCACGCTCTACCATCTTAGCCAGCCAGGCCCTCCAGTAAAGACTGTTTTATGTTTATTTATTTTTTCTCAGAGAGAGAGAGAGAGAGAGAGAGAGAGAGAGAGGGAGCATGCTTGCCAGGTGGGGGGAGGGGGAGAGGGAGAGAGAATCTTAAGCAGGCCCTACGCTGAGCACAGGGCCTGACCTCAAGACCCTGATCTCATGACCTTAGCTGAAGTCATGCATCCATCTGACACTTAACCGAGCCAGCCAGGCCCCAGTAAAGGCGTGTTTTAAACTAAGGTTTTTGATCAGGCTGGGTTTTAATTTCTTCAGTTAAAGAAACAAGTACAGCCCTCTCTAGAGCCCCACCTCCCAGCGGCAGCTGCTTTGCTCCTCTCCAGACGCCGTCTCCCAAAGCGTGTATGCCCGTGCGTGCGTGCCCCTGTGCGCGTGCTCCCGCGTTCCATGGCCCACCACTGCCGGTTTGCCGGCTTCTCCAGGTCACCGGCTCCGGTGTCTCCCGTGGCCAGGCGGTTCTGGGTGCCTCTGTCCAGCTGCCTGCCTCACAGGGAGGGTTCCCTCCAGAAGTCAGGCCTGGAATGAGGCTCTTGCATCTCCTCTGATCCCCTCCGCTTTTCCCAGCCCAGCGGTGACCCTGGCACTGGGAGAGAGCGCTGTGGCCGGGCCGCTGAGCCGAGGCCGTGGTGCTCCCCACGCTTCTAGTCCCGCATCTTCTGTGTGCTAGACTTGGTGCTGCAGTCTCCTTGTCTGTAGACTGGGGCCGATGATGGCATTCCCTGTGCTGGAGTGTCATGAGGCTTCGGCGGGTGTATGTGTGTATGGCGTCTGGAATCGGAATTGGCTCGTAGGAAGGACGTTCAGAGTGGCGGCTAGTTCTGTGCCCCATGAAGCAGTTGAAGATGAGTGTCTACGGAGAGGCTTTGTAGTTCCCAAGAGAAAGGGGATGGGGGAAACTGGAATTCGCCTTTCTTTTCTGGAGGCGGTCCACTCCTACGTTGGAGGGTCAGGGCCAGGCTGGGCTGGGGGAGACCCAGGGCCACGACAGATGCAGTGGGATCAGAAGGCGGTGAACAGAATGAAGCCGTGCGAGAGCCCAGGGTTCTGGTGGATGTGATCCCTGTGTGTCGGCGCCTCCTGTGCGCGAGCTGGGTCCCTCGTGCTGTGGGGGCCACTAGCTTGGGGTTAGGGGCTTGCCTGTGAGAGGAAGTCAGGACCTGGTAGGAGAGGTGGAATTGTGGGTGTGGGGGTGGGGTGGCCTCAGAAAGGAGCTGCTGAGGTAGCCCAGGCTTGGAGTAGCGTGGGTGTGAACCACGTGTGGGCAGGAGACAGGGAGAGAACCTTGGGAGTCAGGGGCCTTGGCGCCTGCGCCCTGGGAGGCCTGAGGGTACCTGGCCGCTGGTGCCATAGGTGCTGGAGATGCCGGAGTGCCGCCTGGTCACCAGTCTGAGCACCGACCGAGCGGTGTTTGGCCCAGTGTGGGGACTGCTGCGCCCGCGGGAGCCCTTGAGGGCGGTGGGGCAAAGGGGGCACAGTGGAGCCTTGATGGCCTACTTTTTCTTGGTTAATAGACTTAGCAGGTGCTTAAAAGGACAGCCTTTTTAAACAAATAGGTCAATAACTTTCACATTTGTAGTTAACTACCCTTAACTGTCTGGTGAACCAGCGAGGCCAGAAGGCCAGTGGGCTGGAAGGAACTGGGAAATCCACATGTGCTATGAAGTGTTAATGAGGGGGCTTCGGAGGACCTGGGAGGAGGGAGGCTGGGGGTGGGAGCAGCCCGCTGTCCCTGCCCCGTGCGTAGGTGTGGGTTGTTGCCTGGTGAAAACACCAGCGTGCATCCAGGTGACCTCACCTGTCAGGCAGTCAGGGCAGCTGAGTCATGGTGCTGTAAATTATATCCGCAAGGAAAGGTTTGTTAGCTGCGGTTATGTTTTCTCCCTGTTAAAATTAGTCTTGAAGACAGAGTGAGGTGTGTTGAGTTTATAGCGCGTCTATTATAGGCTTCCTGCCGGCCCTGCAGGCCTTTCTCCTGTGATGATATTGCCCTTGGTGTGTGGTTTTAAATTGTAGGCTCAAAGCCTGTGGACGTGCAAGAGAAGGGACAGGTGCTTGGTTCCCACCCCGCCATTTTGCCTGTGGCCTGGAGAGGTAAGCGGCTTTCTCAGCGTCCTGCGGTGGCCTGGGGGTCCTGCTCTGCTGCCCACGCCCGATACTCGTAGGGTCTGGGGATAAAATACTAACCGAGGCTAGAGCCCCGTGGCAGACCGTGAGCGCCCCCCTCTCCCTCCCTCCTTGACTTCAGACTATTACTTGAATTTGGCCGGCTTCACTGTAGGCGTGAGTGGTTTGCAAAGAGCAGCTACTTCTCTTCTCCCCCCGTGTAGTCTTGAACTTGGGGAAGGTGTGGACAAGCTAGAATGCAGTGGTAATGAGGGGAGGGCTACCAGTCAATGGACAAGCTGAGGAGGGTCTCCTGGCAAACGGGAGAAGGGTTCGTGCTCCTGTGGGCCTGGCTTCTGAGGACGGCGGGAGCAGGAACCCAGCTCAGAGGCCGATGGACACCATCTACGGCTTTAAATGCTCCTTGACGGGGAAACACTTGCTTTTGAACTGTTAACTGTTATTCTGCTCATACTCGCCTTATTCTGGGGAGGATTTAAGCCGCTTTAAGTAGAGAATTATTTAAGAGGCACTTGTAAACGTACAAGGAAGATGTGTTGCAGGCTTGCCGCGTGCTTCCCTCACTCTGCCTTGCTCCGTTCCTCACACGCGCACACGGGGCTGCCTCTAGCCTGTGTGCTTCCTGGGCCCTACAGGGCGGGTAAGGGCCAGCTGCCAGGCCATAAACCACCGCCATTCCTCCTCCTCTGGCCCTGAGTCCCTTATTTCTAGAGGGATCATGAGCTCAGACCCCCACCTCCTTGGGAGCTGGGTGCTGGGCCTGTCTCCCTCGTGCCTCTCCGAGGCCACGCTCGCCTCCGAGCGGGAGGATGTGAGCGGGGCCCCGCAGTGAGTAGCGGCTCACCCAAGCCAGCACGTCCGCCTGCGCATTCCAGGCACGGCGCATGGAGTCAGCGACAGAGGAGTCACCGGGGACTCCAGGGGCACGGGCATTTTGAGTGACCCCCCACTGTGACCCTCCCCTCGTGCTGACAGCCTTGGTGCTTTTCTGAGAAGCAGAGCCCTGCAGATGCCCAGATTCAGGACTGTAGCGGCCTCCGTCGGGGGCTTTCTGCCTTGTGTCCTGGTTCTGCTTCCTGCCTGTTTCCCGGGGCAGTACTTTTCCCTAGGGTGTGCACATCCTAGGAAAAGACTTTACAGGAACGTGGGCACGGATGTGCAGTGGCTGGAGTGTGGGCCTCACAGTTTGAAAGAGAACTCTGTTTGAGGCAGGCTGCTTTGGTGGGGTTTATGCCCCGGAAGTGTGCGTCCTTCTGCAGGACAATGGGACACGCCCTGGCCTGGGCCGGGCACCCTGTCCGCCCCCTGGGGCGGGGACTCAGCGATGGGGGAGCTGGGGAGGGTCGCGGGGGGCTGCCTGCGTTCCAATACAGGCAAGGGCTGGCTGCCGCGTGAGGTCACAGCTCTGTGCTCCAGATGAGAGATGGGAGCCCTTGAGGTGCCGTGACCTGAGGAAGGCCTGCTGACGTGCTGAGTGTGGGTCCTTGCTCAGTGGCTGCCATGACTGAGGACTTCAGGCCGAGGGCTACGTGGGGCAGGTGGGAGCTGAGGGCTCCTTCCCACCGACTGGGCCATACTGGAAGCGTAGCATGCGGGATGGCCCAGCAGGTGCCGTCCTGCCATGGGGAGGGAAGCCCGCTTTGGAGCTGGCAGACCCTGAGCCCCACGTTCAGCCCCGTTTCTGGTTCCTTTGCAGATCACCTGCTGTCTCAGGGTCGGCCTTGCTGGGTTGTGGGGTCTGGGGTGGACACGCAGGACGGGCACTCACTCCATGGGTGGTTCTTTTCTCCCACGTGAGGCCACGGTGGGGACAGAGAAGAGTCCCTGGGGTGGGGAGAGGAGCTAGCACCCAGGAGGACCCAGCAGAGGGTGTGAGAAGCGCCTGTAGCCCCACCCTCCCTACAGAATTTGGAGTAACATGGGCCCACTTGGGATATTGGATTAGGTTTTTATCCCCCAGGAGAGTAACCAAGTAAACAGAATAGAGTTTCTTTGGGCCACTGGCCAAATGAGAAATATTTTGGATCTGGTGACCTTTTTCTTTGGGTCACTATTCACTGTGGAAGGTTTTGACCTGTATTGCATTTCAGAATAGGAAGAACGGCTTATTTTTCAGAGTGGCAAATAAGGAAAAGAATGAAAGTCTCATGGAGTCTCTGCTTCCAGAGGCTCCCCTGGGAGGCACATTTTTATAGACACCAGACGTCCTCTCCAGCCCCGGCCAACTTTCCATGCTGCTGGTGGGGGCGTGCCGAGGGCCAGCCCCTCCTCTCCGGAGCCAGTGGCCTGCGTGCCGAGCCTGCCCAGCCAGGGCCCTTCCTCCCCCAGCGAAAGCACCACCTGCCCCCTCATCCCCAGGCCTGGACCCTGTCTGCCCAGCTTCCCCTGGGGCTGTGGTCTCTCTTCTGGGACTCTCCGATCATGGTTCATAGACAGTCACCTCATCGTAGGTCACTGTCCTCATTGAATTTCAGGGTAAAGTGCTTGTATAGTTAAAAGCCAGTGAAGAAAATAGGACTTCAGGCATTGGTTTTGTTAAAGATTTATTTATTTGAGAAAGGGAGAGGGCAGGGGCCGTGGGGGGGGGGGCAGAGGGAGAGAGAGAATCTCCAGCAGAACCACCACCCCACCCGACCCCCTGAGCCTGGAGCCTGACACGGGGCTCGATCCCACGACCCTGAGATCATGACCTGAGCCGAAGACAAGAGTCTACGCTTAACTGACAGAGCTGCCCAGATGCTCCAGCTTCAGCCATTGTTAGAGCAAGTCCGTACTGTTGAGCATGAAAACATCCTGTCTGAGTTTGTCGTTCATGTGACGGGTGTGTGCTGCAGAGGAGCAGGGCTTGGGCTCACGGACACTCTCTGTGAAGCACTGGTATTCGGGGCTGTCCCTTTTCCACCCGTCCTCCAACCCTGGGACTTAGGTTTGCACACGTGGTGCCTTTGGTCTTCTGGAGTGCACGTGGGATGTGGCCTGTGTCTCCGTTGTCACCTGTGCCTTCCAGCTGCAGAGCGGCCACCGCAGGAAGGTCCCCGATGCCCCGCACGTGGGCGGCTGACCTGAGTGCAGCCCCTTTGGTGCCCTTGTCTGGTGGGCCCCTGGGACCACCCTAAAGTGCAGGCAGAGCCCAAGCTGATGTTGATGCCTGGAATGTCTGGAGGGGTTGAGACATTCTGGGCTGCAGTGTGAAGAGCTTCTTTGTTTGCCCTCCGCTCTGCCCTCCCTCTCCTGCTTTTGTCCCAGGCTGCTGGGCAGGAAGCTGTGGAGGGGCCTAGAACTTTCAGGCGGGCAGGGAATCTTGCTGTGCTCTTCCCCGGCCTGCTTGAAGGTAGGCTGCTGCTGGCGTCCCCAGGAAGAGAAGGGCTGAGTGCCCCCCCCCCCCACTTCTCCCAGTAGCACCGAGGCCCTTTGGTAGCCTTGGGGCGTCTTAGGCTTAACTCCTTACTGAGAGGCTCTGCACAGGCCCAGGATGTGGGGTGTTGTTTGGTGATGAGGTTGTGAGTTAGGAGTAGTGGTGACTTCTGATGAGTTTTGGATACAGCTGGGGTGAAATAACAGACCTCCCAGGGGTGGTTGGGGTGGTTTAATGCCCTTGGCCAGAAACACCTGTGGGCCACCTGGCATTGGGTGTGAGGCAGAGGTGGGCTGGCAGATCCTTGCTGGACTGGGTGTCGGGCTGCCACCTCTAGTTCCTGTCTCATCCGTCTTGTTCCACTTCCACACGCCCAGGTGAGCAGTAACCCTTGGAGCTTCAGGAGGAAAGGATGCTAGGTCAGGCCCCCAGACCTGTGGCTGCTTGTTCAGAAACCAGGGGAACACAGCAGACGCGTGTGACATCTGTAGGGGCAATGTGGCTGATGCGGAGGGAGGCCATGGTTTGTAGTCAGGGCCTCAGACGGACAAGGACTAGTGTGAGTTCGCCGTGCTTGAGGGGTGAGGGGGGCGGAAGCAGAGGGGAGCCGGAGGGGACAAGCCGGACACACAGTGTTCTGGCCATACCTCGTGCTGGTGACGCAGCAGCAGGGAGCACTGAGGGGCAGGAATGAGTTCAAGGGGGTGCAGCCAGGGGAGGCTGGACTGTAGGGGAAGGCAGGGGCGGCCTGGAGAGCGGGGCCGGCAGGTGAAAGGAGTGCTGTCCCCGGCCACCGGACACAGAGCTTGCCTGCATGGTGCTGGCAGGTTCCTCTCGTTACTGGTGGGTGAGCACACACACTCGTTCTTCACACCTGTCCAAGACACATGGCCAGTTTTCAGGAACTCGGAGGAAGTCTTAGCAAGGGGTCTCCTGGGAAGGCAGGAGAAAGAAGTATGTGTCAACGTCAGCTCTGCTCAGGGTCACTGTCATCGATGCTGGGTCCCCAGGCCTCTCGGGTCCCATTTCTCCTCTGAGGTTCAGGTGGGGCTGGACCATCCCCGAGGGTCTTACCAGCCCTGTTGCTCCGTGACCTGCAGCCCGATACATTTCCAGATACTTGCCCCATTCTCTTACTGGTTCCTTGAAGCCCCCATGGCTGACCCAGGTCAGCCGAAGCTCCTGCCCCCTCTCCCTTTGCACTGGTGGCCCCCTCCCTGAGCGCCTGGCCCTGCTGTCCCCCTTGTGCTGCAGACCTCCTGGATAGCACCTCTTCACTCCCAGGCTCACCCGCCGCTGGGCTGTACTGGCCCCTTGAGTGTCTCCCTGGGCGGAGCCCCTGCAGGGGCAGGTCTTGCTGTCGGAAAATGCCCAGCACATAGTGCTGTCCCAGCCGAGAGAGCCAGCTGTCGTGCTCCTGCTGATAACAAGTCTAAAACCTTGTGCCCATGCCCTGTGCTGTGCCTGGGCCTCTGAGCATGGCCACCCCCTTCGTCGGTCTAGGCTTGCCTGCTGGCCTCCGTTGTCACAGGGGCCTCCTCCGCCTCTGACACCCTTGGGGGGGGGCAGGTCTCACTGGCTGTGCTTTTGGGTGACACAGCTTCTCTTCGCTCTTCCCTACCCACCCCCACACCCCTGTTTTAGGTGCCTTGAAGGGAGGGACCCTATCCTAGACCAGAGGTGGCTTCTTTGTGTCCCTGTTGCCTGCCCACTCCACAGGTGGCCCGGAGGGGGTAGCCCTGGTCACGGAGCTGACCTCCATCATCGGTGGTCAGTGTCTTCGTGCTGGAAGGTCCCGTGCAAAAGGGTCCATGGTATTCTAAACCTAGGCACGCGTACCTTCCTTTACAGCGAAATCGTCGGCTGTGCTTGCTTTCTGATAACTGAGTGGAACCACTTAACGTAAATTTTTGTTTTTCCAACAAAGAATTTTTCCCTTTTAGTGACAGCTCTAGGTAAAAGTTCTCATGAAACCAGGGGTATTGTCATTGTTAGATTACTCATTTATTCTTGAAGCCATTCACACAAAAATTAGACCATGTTTGGTAATTTAAATTCTGTTAGATTGTTCTCTGCTCTCTTTTGTGATTTCTCTCTTTTAGGGCTGCGTACCTGAGCACCACATGCTGTGTGATGTAGTTGAACCACAGATTTGGTTCACCTAGGGAGTTTTCGACACTCTTAATCCGAGTGTAATTGGGCGCGACCACTGTTTCACTGTGAGGGCTTAGGGGTGAAAGGCACTCCCTTCCCTGAGAATGTGCGGGGTTTGGGCTCCGTGGTGATCCTTCGCACTACCAGGTCCTCCACATGGTCTGGAGGTGTCGTTCCCGTTGCAGGCGGGGAGGTGAGGGCTGAATGTCGGAGTCTGGACCGTGTTGGTGATTCGGGACTCTCTCCACCCCGCCATCTGCAGTCCTGGGAGGAAGCATAACTTGTTTCAAGTGCGTTCCACGTTAGCTCGGGGCTGAGAGGACGTTCAGCACGCCGCCGCTTGTTGCAGAGGAGCGTGAGGACAACAGAGCGCGGCCTTGGAAGATGAAGGGGGTGGGAGTCAAGGTCCCCGAACCAGGTCTTGGCGGGGGCCTGTGATGGGCGAGGCTACGCTCCGCAGGTGCTCAGTCCCTCCCGCCCACCTGGCTCTGCAGAGCCCTGTGCCCAGCCATCTCCCTGAGCTGGTCCCTTGCTGGGGAGGACTTGTGTGTCACCCACGTGTCACCTGCGCAGTGGCTGGCTTTGTTCTGAGCTTGCTTCCAGTTCCTATTGAGTTGCGAGCTACTGTGTTACACATAAAAAGACCCCCGCAGGTGAAGTGAAGGGTAAATGCCATCTGAAGTCAGTCAGAGAATTAGCGGCACAAACAGGCCGCACGCCCACCCAGCCTGGCGCTTGGGGGCTGGCTGCTGATGGCAGGGCCCGCTATCCCCTCGCCACGCTGCCCTTGGCTACCCAGGCTACTTAACTGTCTTCCAGGAAATTAAGTTTAAATCAGATTGAAGCTATGATGTTCCTTGTTCTTTTCCATCCCGACAATTATCTTTAAATCTCTCCTTTTAATTAACTCAATTTTCCAGGCCTTTGTGTAGGCCGGGTGGTTTGTTTGCGGAGGGCCTGGCGCTGTGCCCCCGATCGGGAGACAGGGCTGCAGCCCTGCCCTCCTAGGCTGGGCGGCCCCAGGACGGGTGGGGTAACAAGGGCTTGGCTGCCCAGCCTTGGCACAGCGCTCACGGTGCGCGGCGCAGGGCAAGGTCCCCGCCTCCTCCCCGGCAGCCAGGGGCAGCTTGCTACCCTCTGGCTGAAGCCGCTCCTGTTTTTTTTTCTTTTTAGAACTGCTTCTTTGGCAGCTTTCACTTCTCCTGTAGGCAAGTCTCAAGCTAATATTTATCCTGCAAAGTATCTTAAAAATGCTGGAGGGCGAGTATTTGTGGAGAACTTTATCAGTCTTTGAAAGAGCATTATTGTTACGTTGATAAACTGAGGCACTATTTACAACAGGCAGATTGTGTTTGAACTTGCAACCTTTATTTAGTCCAACAGTTAGTTTTTGTTAACAGATGGAATTGTTTTGGCTGTTCTTGTAAAGAGGTCTTTATCCGTGTGGTTTTTGTTTGTTGCTGGTGAGCATTTGGCCTGTGCTGGGGGAGGGGAGACCTGGGCAGCTGAGTCTGTAATACGTTCAGGTGTTAACTCATTTTATGAGCGGCAGGCTTTTCAGGAATGTGGACTTTGGTGCTTGAAGCCCTACCTCTTAATGATTGTCTCTTTAAAACTGGAGGTGCCTCCTTCTGAGGGGACAGTGGCCTCACCATGAGCAAGACCGTGGGGACAGGTGGTATTGTTTGCGTGGTCAGGAGATTTCGGATCTGAAGGAGAACAACACTGGGAGTGAACTTGTTCCTTAAAAACTAAAGTGAAATCTTTCCGGGGAGGGGGGGTTACTTTTCAGTGTAAGGAGCCACTTCCTGGATCTTCTCCTGAACCCGTTTCCTCCTCCACCAGGCAGCCCTCTTTGACCCTCTTTGACTCTTGGGTGAGTGAAATGCCTCCCGGTGCTTTGGGAGTGGAGGGGCCCGGTTCCCACAGGGCTGCACGTTCCCTGGCTCTGGCCTGGTGTTAAGGGTGTTGGGGACCAGCGGTGGGGGCCGGCACGGGCTTGGGCAGGAGGAGGTGAGAGGCAGTGCCCGAGAAGTCTGGGTCCTGCAGAATGTCGCAGTGATTCAGCCATGGCTGGTGGGGACTGGCCAGAACTGGAGACAGATGCCTTTCCCTGGGGCTGGGGGAGCCCAGGTAAGGGCGTCAGGCTGGGAGGGGCTTGTGCATCTGGCCTTATTGGGGGTGGGCGCTGCCCTGGAGGTGGTGAAATGTGCGGCGGGGGTGGGGGTGGGGGGTTGCCTAGCAGAGGTCACAGTGGTGCCTGTGAAGTCTTGTTTGTGCCCTGCGGGGAACATCAGGGACCGCGAACTTCCTCCTTGGTCAGCTGACTCACTGTCTCCTGCTGACTTGTTGTTTCTCCTCTGTCTGCTGGTCTCCATCTGTTTGTGTCTCTCCGTCTCTGTGTGCGTCTGTGTATCTCCGCCTGCCTGCCTCCCTCCTGACTCAGGCCCTGAGCTGGGCTGGCTGTGTGGTTGCTGCAGTGCTGGGGCGGGGGGCCAGTGTGTCCTGGGGCCTCCTGCTGCCCCCACACCACAGCACGCATTTGCAGCCCCGTCAGCCCTGGCGCCCGTAGGCTTCAAATGTATCAAAGAGCGGTGGTTGGCTGAACTGTTGGGGATGCACTGAATACCTACGGGCAGAAACCCCACTACCTTCCTGATTGGACTTTCCAGGTCATTTCTAGATAAGTTCTTCATATTACATTATTTACTTTTATTTTGGCAAAATACACCTAACATAAAATGTACCATCGGAACCATCTTTAAGGGTACATACAGTTCCAGCGGTGTTAGGTATGCATTTACCACGTAGTGCTCCATTGCCGCCCTCCGTCTGCAGAACTTCTGTGTCTTCTCAAAAGGAAACTCTGTCCTCCTTACGTTTATTTTTAATGCATCTGAAAATCCGTCATAGCCAATACGGTCCCATGGTGGGTGCTGCTGCCGTCCAGTGTCAGGGCTGTCGGAATCCAAGTCCCCGGGCTGGCCGGAGCGGGGTGCGGGGCTTTGTGCAACGGAGCTGATGTCGGGCGGCCTCGGGTGGAAAGCACTGTATGAAGGGCAGTGACTTATTCTCATGAATGGCCATTTATCTCCAGTAGATGTAAAACCTAACCTGTTTAACCCCATTGATTTTGCACCTGTGGTGTCGGTCTGTGGTAGCACACTCAGGTCCTGCTGTCGGGCTGAGTTTATGGAAAGCAAATGTCATCCATTTATGTAGCTGAGAACTGCATTGTGCCCAGAGTAGTTTGGTTTTAATTACATCCCTGAGGCTTCAGTCTCACGACCTTCCGACAGGCTGAGTGGCCAGGTACTCTCCTTTGGGGGAAGGCGGTGGTCTTCCCCGCGGCCTCCTGCTGCGAAGATTCCAGACATTCATTATCTGACTTGGGTCACCGTCAGGTGGAGCTTGCCCACCTCCCAGGTTGGTGCAGGGGGAGGCTGAGGGCCAGATTGGGCTTCCTATGCTTGGATTTGCCCTGTGTGTATGGGGTGGGGGGAGGGTGGTACGCTTGGCTCCGTTGGCCCTCACCTGCATTGCAGGCATCTGGGGACTCTGGGCTTCTCGCTCGCTCAGGGAGGCCTGGGCTTGATCCGGTGCTGTGTTTTTGGCAGTGTTCTCTGCACTGGCTGGAGGCAGCCTTCTGCTGGCTCACAGATGGTAATCCAGTCCTGGAGGGCAGTGCTAAGAGGCCCCGGGGACGTCAGCACCCACAAATTAATGAGTGGGAAGGGTGCCTATTGGTGTTGTCAGCTGAGAAACACACATGAGACTTTCGGCCTTGGGAGCCCAGTGCTATCTGGGTCGCAGGCAGGGAAGGTGCTGTACATCACCTGGACAAGATTAGAGTTTCTTAACCCCACGTGGGCCTATTTCAGACCTTGATGCAGGGCTTCTCTGTCTTGTCTCTTAACCCGGAAAGAAGAGGAAAGAGCCACTGACTCCTTTCTTCTTGACGGTCACAGGGCCTGGTAGTCAGGCTGACCCGGGAGTCCCCATAAGTGGGAGAGTCTGATGAACAGAGCAGGTGGCATTGTTAGGGGTGGGTGCTTGACTTAAGTCCAGTGGGGAGAAGACTAAGTCAAGTCCAGTGGCAGCGTGGGGGGCAGTAGGTGCCGTGGACTGGGAAGCCGTGTGATTATGTTTGGGAACTGGGGGGGATGCCTCGTGAGGAGCTGGCCAGCAGTCCCATAGCAATGAATAGCCTCCATGCACCAAAACTTGTGGGACGGGTCTGCTGCTTGCTGGGGTGGGTTAGAGCACAGCGCATGTCTCTCTGGCGTCCAGGGCGGGCTGGGAGCAGCTTCCGAGATGGTTCCTGGTAATCAGCTTTGAATCTGTACTAATTAAGGGGACCTGCCAGTAGCTCTGCATCCATAGTCGGTGCTTCAGATCTGCCTCTGTTGGCACGTCTGGGCCGCATGAGATTTGACTTTGTGATTGCAAAACACCCGAGCGTCTGCCACACGCCAAGATCTTACTCTGCGTTTGGAGAGGACCACTAGAAAATTTATTTTTAAAGGTAATTTACTGTGTGTGTGTGTTTTTAAGATTTATTTATTTAAGAGAGAGTGTGTGCAGTGGGGTGGGGGGTGTAGAGGGAGAGAGAGTCTCAGGCAGACTTCTGCAGAGCCCAGCATGGGGCTCCATCTCATGACCCTGAGACCATGACCTGAGCGGAAATCAGGAGCCACCCAGGCGCTCCTACTGTTTCTTTTCAAATTTAAGATAAATTTAGGTCCTACAGAAGCAGAGAGACTATAACTACAAATCACCCAGAAATAACATCCTTTCTCTGCTTCCGTATCTTTAAAAAAAAAAACTTAGTACGATCATAATGTGTACTTGATCTATAACCTGCCTTTTGCACTTGATATCAGGTATATTTCCACGTCAACAGGGAGTCCTGCAGCAGAATTCTGTGTCTGGGTGTGCCACTTTATTTATGGGTGCTTCAGGGTTTCTGTGCCTTTGTTTCCTTATGACGAGTTCCGAAGAGGGAATGAGAGTCCCAGGGAATTCACATTTTGAAGCTTTGGATACACAGTGACCACAGCTTCTGTTTTTCAGAAGTCCTTTTCATGGTGTCAGGACCATCCTCACAAATTCCACAGGGATAGTCCACTCAGGATTCCCAAGGAAGCCCTGGTTCTGATTTGCTGCCTTCTCCAGATGGCAGACGGGTTAGTCATTTAGGTACCAAACTGGGTTTCTGCATCACAGCAAATTGGGGAACCTCCAGGTTAAGGGGCCAGTCTTGTCTGTAGAGGTAGAGTCTGACTTAAGACTGTTGAGGAACATGGGAGCAGGCTCCCGTCCCCCCTTCCCCCTTCTGTAAGAGTCTGTCTCTGCTCCAAGCCACTTCCCTGGGCGGAGACAGGAGGGGCACGGGAAGTGGCCGCCCTGCCCTCTCTCCGCACCCCGCCTTCCTTGGGCCTCTGGACAGGGGCCTGAGGAGGGGCCTTGGGGGCTCCCCGACGGGGTCCTGGGACCCCGTTTTCCTTGATGTAAAACCAACTGTAGGTGTGCCGTAAGGGATTCGTGAGATGGAGGGGTTTATGAAGGGCGGAGACACTCAAAAGACGACGTTTTCAGTGGCCCAGCAATGCATGCTGTCTTGTAAACGGTGCAGAGACGACCTACCCCATCCGTCGGTGCGCGTCACTGGCCTGTGTCTCCGGCATCAGGTGTACGGAGGGAGACTGTGCTGGCTTTATTGCTGTCATTGTACTTCTTAGAAAATAAGAGTAAATTTAAGTCCAGGCCATATAGAAGGCACATGTAAGTTCTACTCATTAACCAAAACTTTACCTTTTCTAGGAAAACTGGTTTTGATTTTGCTATTTCTCAAATAGATTTCATACTTCCCCTCTTTAAAAACTGGCATTTTGTGTTCACCTGCCACATGGCCGATAATTCAAGTCATTCCATGTTGTTAGTCCATTCGCAATTTTTCCCTTCTGTGGCACTGTGTCCTTCTTGCCTTAGGGTAAAAGCGGAACCTGGAAACGGCTTTGGCTTGGTTTTACATGTAAATGCCGGCAAAGGGTTTCTTTGTGTCTTGGCAGAGTAGCTGGTGGTTCTTCGTTCGGCCACCTGCTCTGAGGCCAGCCCTTGGTGATGTGTTTGTAATGTGAGGAGTCTGGTTTTTATTTTTCAATACCATTTGGTGGTTACGAGTGTCCTGAGGCAGCTTGCAGCCAGCCTGCCTCTCTCGTCCCTGGCCCGGAATCCATCTGTACCTGGCTCTGCCCTCAGAGGAAGACCATGCACGTTCGTGAGAAACAACTCCAGGTGTCGGCAGTGACTGCCCACTTGGCATTTCGGGCGGTCCTGAGGCTTGCTCTCCCGGCGCTTGCCAGGGTTCCCGGAGCTGCGCGGTGGATGGCCAGGCTCTTGTTTCCATGGTAGCCAAAGCTTCCTTGGACTCCCGGGGTTCGCTAGGAACATGTAGAAGAAGTGCAGGGGGAAGAAAACTTCACTTGCTGCTTTTTAATTAACAAACAAAACCCACCCCACTGAGTTGATTATGCCAGTCTGGGGAAAACTATCTAAAGGTCAAAGGTAAAAAGTAGTTATAAGAGAAAGTCTCTTTTTCAGCAGAAGGCAAATGTTGCAGGGAATATCCTCCTCTGGGGGCAGTTTGTCCTCATTGAACATAATCTCGTCCTACACGGACTTGCGCTTGCTTTCCGAGGGATGGATGCTGGGCTGTGTTCTCCTTCATATTAGGTAACAGCTTGTTTTAGTATGAGATGCAGGTGGATTCCGCATAGAAAGGTGCTTGATGTTGGTCCTAAAAATGCCCCCCTAAAATTTAGGAAGAATAAGTACTTGATTTGATCCAACATTCGAAATATTTACTGTCACATAGACTGTGCGTGGAGTCTGCCAATTTATGTTGAGTGTATTATCCTGCCCTTACTTTTTTTTTTTTTTTAAGATTTTATTTATTTATTTGACAGAAAGAGAACGCACAAGCAGGGGGGAGCGGCAGGCAGAGGGAGAGGGAGAAGCAGGCTCCCCGCAGAGCAGGACCCCGGGATCATGACCTGAGCCAAAGGCAGACGCCTAACTGACTGAGCCACCCAGGCGCCCTTCCTTCTTCTTTAAACCGAACCCGTGCTTGTGGCAGGTGCAGCGTGGCCACGGCCCCAGGGAAGGAGGGTGGCGGGGCACGCCGGGTCCTGTTGGAATGCAGTGCCCTCGGTGCTGTGTCCCCGTGACAGGGTTCAGGCACACCAAGGCTCACCCCACTGTCCTGCTGTGTGTTACCGAAGAGATGCAGTTCCTGGATGCCTGGGCAGGTGGTAGGAATCCTGCAGCTCTGTTGGAACTCTGACATTGTCCCCTGCACGTGGAGAAGTGGCTTCCGGAATTGGGTGTGCTCCCCAGAGAAACTCTGGGGCCCTGCGAGTAGATGGTGCTCATCGGTGGCGCTGCAGCTGGTAGGTCAGTGCCCTGCCCGGAGGGCTCTGCCCCTGTACCTTTCCCTGCCGGTCTGTGCCAGGGTGAGGGCCGGGCGTGAGCCTGCTGAGTCATCCTGACGTTCCAACGGCCCTCTGTAGGGCACTGCGGTTGGGGCTCTCGCCTCTGCTTTAGCGCAGCGCCCGAGATGACTTTACCTGTCCTCCTGCGGTGTCCCAGCGTCCTGACCCCGCCCACCTCCGGGGTCACAAATCCAGTGGGCGGGAGAGACCAGTGCAGACCAGGCAGCTGCTCCTAGCCACCGTGGAGCTCGGTTTGGGGCAGTGGGTGCCAGTGGGGGCCTGCTGGCTGTCAGAGGATCACCGGGGGACCCCTGTGCTGGGGAAGGCCTTTTGGTGTCTACGATGTCCTGCTAAGAATGCAGGCCCAGGAGAGGCCTCCCAGCTGGGCTGGGACAAGTCTGCTAGACAGCGCAGGCATCAGACTCAGCACTGGGAGCCCCAGCAGGTGGCTGGGGGGTGGTCTGGAGGATGCTGCCTGTGAAACGTGGCCATGCGGTGTTTTTTATGCTCTGGGCACCCCTGGACTCGTGCTGTTTCAACAAAGCATAGGAATTCCTGAGAGAGTCCACCTACGTATGAAATTGTGAGCTGCTGTGATTTATTTGGAGGGTGTGGTGCCTTTTTAAAAAATAACACCTTTAGCAGTGTGTGCATTTTGAAAGTTTACTTGAATTGCAATATGCCAGTTTTAAGGCATGAAAAAAATCATCTCGACTATTCATTAGCATTGACACACTGGTTTTTGCTTCCTATTCAGAAGAAAAAGGGATTTTCTTTGAGCTCTGTGCTTATCTTGCTTTTCTCTCTAAAAGGGAGGGATTTCTAAAAATCAGTTTTCTTTTTTTAATGGAGTAATTATGGGTTGGTCTGGTCCTCTGCCTTCAACGCTCACGAATCCGTTTCTTTCCAGCCATCCTGAGTGCCTGCACTGGTTAGGTGCTGGACTACCCAGTGGGATCCGAGCCATCCTGCCCTCGGGGTGGGCGCCCACTGTCTGCTGTGTGCTCAGGCTGCCTGTCTCCTAGGGGAATGTGCTGTTCCCTTTACCAGAGGGCCAGGGAGGGGAAAAAGCTGGGCAGCTGGTCTTGGCTATGCCCCCAGGCCGGTGGGACCTGAAGGAAAAGCAGAGGGGCCTGGCCAGCCCAGAGGACGTCGTGCTTGCCAGGGTCTTGGAAGCAGGGCTTTGAGTTGCGCAGGTGGACAGGGAAGGCCTGTGGGCTGGAGCTGCTCCCTCCTGTCCCACAGGCCTGTCCCCACCTCTGGGAGCTTAGAGTGGGGCTGGGGCTGTGCTGTTGAACAGTCACATGCCCTGGCCTCCTACGGGAGGGAGCAGCCTGGCCCAGGCCTCTGCTGGAGGTGTGTGTGAGGGGGGTGGGCATGTGTTCAAGGGGGCAAGTGTATAAGAGGCAGGGGAGGAGACCCCCAGCACTGTCCGGCGGGGGGGGGGGGGGGGGGGGGGCCAGGCAGTATGGTCACCACGACAGTCGTCTGGGAGGAGTGCTGGAGGTCCAGGGATTGGGCACCTGCTGCTTGCACTGGGATGGGAATCCATTGAGGAAGACTTTAATTAGATTGATCTGTTAACAGTGTAGCAATATTTTCATCCCCTTGCGCCCAGAGGGAGCCTCTTTCCACATTTCCTTTGCTTCAGTCTGTTAATACTCAGAATAGTGTGTACACACACATCTCCCCCCCCACCCCCCCCCACCCCCACTTTACCAACATCAAGTTCCCAGCAAGCTGATCCAGAGGAGTCAAATAGAAATTGATGTCAGGTTTGATGTGTTTGGTTTCTGAAGTGTCCTCGACTGTGTCTTACGACACAGAAGACTCAAAGGCTGGGTTATGAAAAGGTTCAAGTCCTAGTTAAGCTTTTGATCATTTATCTCCAGAGTGGCACCGCGCTGTCCAAACCAGGACACTTGAGTGCCAAGGGGTGCAGCTAATAACTGCGCCGCGTAACCGAGACACATGGTCCTCATACCCGCTGAGAGCGTCTCACATTGGGCTGTGCCGTGGGAGCTTGTCGCAATGCCGGTTCTTTGGAGAACCAGATCTTGGAGAAGGGTAGCGCCCTAAATCGACATTTATAAATGAACCCCTCAGCTTTCCTGATCCACGCTGATTAGCGTGGTCTCGGGCCATTGGGGGCTACCATTACACAACCACAGGCTGGGGGCTCCTCACCAGCACACACTTAATTCTCACAGTTCTGGAGGCTGCCAAGTGCATCAGGTGTACCGTGTGCTGGCAGATTGACCACTTGTCTGTTTTAGGGGCTTGCTTCCTGGTTCAGACATGTTTTCTCGCTGTGCCCTCCCCTCGCACGGTGGACGGTGGAAGGAGCTGGAGAGCCACGGGTGTCTTTCATGAGGGCACTAACCACATTCATGAGAGTGCCACCCTCATGACCTGATTACCTCTCAGAGGCCCCAGCTCCTACTCTGGCAGCACAGGAATTTGGTGGGGAGCACAGACCTTCAAACAGCACTGCAGACACCGAGGGGCTGTATGCTTTGGGGATACCACAAAGTCACACGCCTTATTTATTTATTCGTTCATTTATTTATTTTTAAAAAGATTTTATTTATTTGAGAGAGTGGGGGCGGGGGAGAGGGAGCATGAGCAGAGGGAGAAGCAGGCTCCCTGCTGAGCAGAGAGCCAATGCGGGGCTCTGTTCCCGGCCCCCGGGATCGTGATCTGAGCCGAAGCCAGATGCTTAAATGACTGAGCCACCCAGGCACCCCCCTAATTCAAATTTATATTAATTTTGTATTTCTTAGGCCCACATTTCTTAGACTGTAGAGGCACATTGAATCAGGAGACCAGCATGGGTTTCTGCAGGTGATACTCATAATACCTACAGGAAGGTAATTTCAGATGTGAGAAGGTATTCCGGGTATGGAACATTAGGTCTGACCACCTCTTGAGTCCTTTCTTGTCAGATGTTTTTGATTGTGTTTTTTTTTTTAATATAAAGGACACCTTTCAAAAAATTGGTAAACTGTTGGCACCTGAGTTCCCTCTCTCACTGTGTCTCTGTCAAATAAAATCTCTAAAAAATAAAATAAGAAATTAGTAAACCATTTTTTTAGAATAGTTTAGGTTCACAGCAAAATTGAGCGTTCTGTATACCCTCGTCTTCATGCACACACAGCCTCGCCATTATCAGCGTCCCCCAGCGGAGTGGTACGTGGGCTACAACTGATGAACCTGGTGCGCCTGCTGGCTCAGCCGTTAAGCGTCTGCCTTTGGCTCAGGTCATGATCCCGGGGGCCGGGGATCAAGTCCTGCATCGGGCTCCCTGCTCAGTGTGGACCCTGCTTCTCCCTCTGCGTGTCCTCTCTCTCTCTCTCAAATAAATAGATAAAATCTTAAATAAAAAAACACAACTGATCAACCCGCACTGACACACATCATCGCCCAAAGTCCATCGTTTACTCTAGGATTCACTCCTGCTGCTGTTCCGTCTGTGGGGTTGGACAGATGTGTAATGACGGGTATCTGCCATTATGGTATCCTGCAGAGTAGGTTCACTGCCCTGGAATTCCTCTGCTCTCCACCCATTCATCTGTCCCCACTCTCCCCCATGCCTCCCCACTCCATCCCTGGCAACCACAGGTCTTTTTACTGTTTCTGTGGCGTTGCCTATTCCAGAATGTCATGTAGTAGGAATCCTACAGGGAGTAGCCTTTTGGGATTGGCTTCTTTGATTTAGGAATATGCATTTAAGGTCCTTCCATGTCTTTTCATGGCTGGAGAGCTCATTTCGTTTTAGCACCAAATAACATTCCATCGTCTGGGTGGATCACAGATTATTTAAACATTCACCTACTGAAGGGCACCACGGTTGCTTCCAGGTTTGGGCAATCAGTAATAAAACTGTAAACATCCACATGCAGATTCTCGTGTGGAGATACATTTTCAGCTCCTTTGGGTAAATACCAAGGAGCATAGTTGCTGGACCCCATGGGAAGAGCATGTTTAGTTTGTGAGAATCCGCCAGTCTTCCCACGTGGCTGTTCTCGTGAGCCGTGAGTGAGCTGTTGCTCTGTGTCCTCGTCAGCACCTGGTGTTGTCTGTGTGTGGACTGTGGCCATTCTCATAGGTGTGTTGTGGGATTTCACTTTATTTTACAGGTGTCTGACGCCGTGTGGCGTGGAGCATCTCTCCACGTGATTGCTTGCCGTCTGGTGAATCTGTAGTGAGCCGTCTCTGGGTGTCTTGCCCTTTCTTAAATCAAGTTGTTCATTTTCTTATTGTTGAGTGTCTTGTGTATTCTGGAGAAGAGTCCTTTAGCAGATGTGTCTTTCGCAAATATTTTCTCTCAATCTGTGGCTTGTCTGTCGCTTGCTACAACGTTGATTTTATGTTGGAAGTCAGTGGGATTTCTTAAATGCTTTTCAGGAAATAACCTTATAAACAGATTTGCCGGAATGCTTCTTTCTTACCAAGGATACTTTGAACTTGCCTGATTCGATTTTACGTCTTTTTATACTCTTGGTCTAAAAGCTGATCTTCCTTATTATCTGCTGCCCTTCGTTTGGTTTCCCTGTCCTTTGTGTTGTGTGTGGATTCGTATTCTTTGCCACAGTCGTTTGGTGAGAGAGGGAGGCAGGCTGATGGGGAGCACTGTACTAGTCACTCTTCGGCAGGGTCATCGGAGACTAATAGTTGATGACATTTTAGAAAAATGTTGGTAGTTGTAGTTGATTTTCTCGGGGGGAATGGATGCCTGGTTTTAAATGGCGGGTGAACAAAGCAAACAGCTGTTGCCATAAAGCAGGCACCGTAATGCATTTGCCGCGTGTCCCGTGCCCAGAGCGCTGTCAGCGCGAGCATGTATGTGTGCCTGTGGCCGGGGGAAGGGGGGGCGCAGGATGAGTTTGAGTCGCATCGTAAGCATGCATTAACTCCTCTCTGACCATTTTCCAGGAGATGGGTCGAGGCTCATGGTGCCTGTCAGAAATTGCTCTGCAGTTAACTTTTTGATGGTGTTCAGTTAACAGCCGGCTTTCCACAGAGCAAATTGTAGGAAGTCACATGTTCTGGCATCGGTTACCCTTAAATTAGAAACAGGACAATAGAGGAAGTTGTTGATTGGAACAATGGTAGTTTCACTGGTCTAAGTGCATCTGCAAATCATACCCACGTCGCTGTCCCTGAACGTGGCGACAGTCCCTGGAGCGGGCCCCAGAGGGAAGCGTGTTTTCTCTGCTAGGGAAAACCTGCCCGAAACGTGTTTCTGGGTCTTCTGGATAGAAGATACTGGGATAGGTCACAGCTTAAACTTCAAGCTTTTCAACAACTCCGGAGGAGGCTCTAGGGAACACGCACTTGCCCATGCTTTGGGGAAGGAGCAAACCAGTCTTCTCTTTAAGCTGCTTCAGTGTATATGTCAGGTTTTAGCTTGGGCTTTTTTAAGCTAGGTCCTTCAGAAGAATGTTCATAAAATGTTTTATTTTAATGGTTTTAGTTACTTTGGTTAATGGTCTACCATTTATATAAAATAGCTTCCTTAAAGAAAACAATTTGCATGCGATAAGAAGATTTGTGGGCGATGTAAACCTGGTTTTATGGGGTCCAGTTGCTCCCCTCAGTGCGATGACACACCCTTCACCCAGGGTTAATGGTGGAACCAGCCGTGGGGACCCGCCCCGTGTGCTCTTGCCTTTTCCTCTCAAAGCTTCTTGCCTTTTCTTGTGGAGTCCCGAGGGAAAGGGCCCTAGAGATAGAACAAGTGAGGGGAGACTATTACGAAGTCTTTGTGCCCAGGACAGGGGCAGCCAAATGCCACGTGGGTCCTGGTCCCTCCCTCCTGAACCAGTGCTGTGATTTAGTTCAGTTCAGACGAGGAGGGACCCTGAGTTCTGTCTCTGAGGAGCTGATGATCAGGTTCCAAGGAATGCATATGTGAGCTTTGGAACATAACCCAGTTATGCCAAGTTGGGGACTATACATAGTTTGGTAATGGTTGGTAGATTTGTTGTTAACTTGGTGGTAGCCCTTTTGTCCATTCGCAGACACTTAAAGAAGTAAATTACCAAATTAAAATGTAAAATCATTAACCTTAATTACAGGGGAAGGGACACTTGGGGACTTGCCAGAGTATTGGAAATGTTCTGTGTCGATATAAGTTTGTCAGAACTGATTGAACATGGTATGTTTTCACTGTGTGTAAGTCCTACCTGAGCAAATGAACCAACATTTACTACTAGCCTTCCTGTAGGCTAACTAAACAGTGGGAATATAAGGGAAGAGAAAATCCCCTTTACAGTGGCCACACACACACACCAAAGGTAAAATCGTTAGGGAGGAACCTAACTAGAAATGTGCAAAGGAGTGTCCTGTAGAAGGAGTATTTTGAAATCCTCACGAGAGGCACTGAGGTGGTCTCGGACAAATAGAGAAAGCCCTCCTCGGACGGGGGTACACAGCAGTTTTCCCTCAGCTGATGTATAAAATTAATGGAATCACAGTAAGAATTACCAACAAAAAATACCTTCTTTCCTGAGCTAGTCAAGCTCTTAAAGCTCATATGCTTGTAAACGTGCAAGAAGAAATAGGGAAGCGCTGGGGAAAGAAGCAGTGACAGAGTACGGTCTCAGCAGAGTCTGGAACCTCTGGAACCCTCTGTTCTTTCGGAAGTGGGTTACTGGGCATGGGCAGGCAGGCATGCTGGTTGGATGGAATAGGCAACTGGGAAACAGACTCGGGGAAACAGTACTGATGGAGATTTGGTGGATGACAAAGAGGAGTCTCAAAGTGTTGGGAGCGGACTTAGTGATCTGATGGCCACAGTGAAAAGAGAACGGTGCATCCTTACCTCACACCACACACAAGAATATGGATCCGAGGTGTAAGATGTGCCCCACAAGATTTTCCCTGGGAACTAATGGCTGAGTTGAACATCCTGCAGCCTGTGTGCATAACCTGACCCAGAGTCTGTGGAACGTATCAGAAGTGGCTGGTACACCTCTCACATACTATGGACCCCACAGTTGTGTGGCTCTTTTTTTTTTTTTTTTTTTTTTTTAAGATTGATTGATTTGAGAGAGAGAGCGCGAGCATGAGTGGGAGGGACCGAGGGAGAGGAAGAGAGAATCCCAATCAGACTTCGTGCCTTCGTGCGGGGCATGGAGCCTCATGCTGGGCTCTATCTCAACGACCCTGAGATCATGACCTGAGCCGTCGCCAACAGTCGGACTTAAGTGACTGAGCCACACAGACGTCCCTCGATTGTGGCTCTTGAACAGAAATGCTTGCACAGGCTCTTCTGCCTTTAACTGGCTCTCCCCTCACAGGCTTGGTTGCCGTGGTCGCTGTTCAGTTTAGATCTTTGGTACCCAGTGTTCGTGTTTCTAAGCGCATGATGCCTAAATTTTATTTTTAAAGTATCCTCTGTCATCCCCTAAAAAGCTTATAAAATCCCCAGGGCTTGCAGACAGAGCATTTGGAAACTGGCTCCGCCAAGTGATACCTGCTGATGAGCACTTGGGTATTGTCTTCAAGGTGCCTGGCTCTAAACCAGGTTGGTCAGATCTTTAAGGAACCCCAGTGTCCACTAACACGAGTAGATTTTGTTAGTCGGTTCAGCCTCATTTAAAGGTACCTGTTGGAAAGTGGCTTGCGCTCTGGGAATTTGTGCTAACTTGTGTGGGCGTTAACTGCCTTGGCTTGAGAGCTAATGTGCAGGAGTCTGGAGAGCTGTGAGACCTGGACGGACTTTTGTATTTACTAACTGCTGCTTACAATCAAACTCACTGAAGATGCTAACGATATTTGTCATTTTCATCAATATAGATGACAGTGAAGTTGCCTGTGTAAAATCTATTCACTGTGCCACTGCGTTTGCTCGGCTTGAGGAAGGGAAGCCAGCTGTGTTAATGCCTAGCCTCCTTGAATGACAGGTAAACCCCACGCCACGCTCATGCCATTTCACGCGGGCTTCCCTGCAGCCTGACCCTGGTCGCTGGCTGCCCAGGTCACATGGGTGTGGTGCTCTTGGAGAGAGCTGGTACGGGCGGGATTGGTTTCCACTGCACACAGGCCCTAGTGCATTCTGCTCAGCAGGTTAGCTGGCTATCATTCATTCATTCATGTGTTCGTCCGCTCTTTCTATGACCTCCCCCGGCTCCTGCTGTGTGGCCAGGCATCATGGGAGGTGAGGGGACAGTTGAAGCGTGGGTGGCGGCCTCTGCCATGTGAGCTGCTCCCTGCCCTGGCCAGGGTCGAGTTACCCAGGTACAGGCCAGAGCCCCCGGCACGAGGGGTGGGGCCGCGGCCCATCTTCCGGGGGGAGCTGAGCTGGAGAGGGGTCTTCAGAGACGCCATCCGAACACGTCGCGGGAGGCTGCGGTGGCAAGCTGGGGCTTTTGGAGAATTCCCCAGGGATTCTTACACTCCCGAGAGGGAATAGCTGGTACCCTTTTCCCTGCCACAAACCGCATCCCGGAGGCTCCCTCCTCCTGCTGTGGGACAGGGTGCCTTGAGCCCACTGGCGTTTTCCTGTCCACTTTGAGCAACAACTGATTTGGTTCCATGAAGAGGCAGTGACGTTGAGTTTGCCACATCTGGCCCAGTTGATGGATTCAGAACGTAGTAGTGTAAAATGTAATGTTTCAGCATTTCAGTAGAAGTCTTTTTCCCATTTAATAATAACCTTCGAACAGAGTTTTTCAATTTTGGCCTAGTTGACATTTGGGGCCAGATCATTCTCTAGCGTGGGGCCGTGTTGAGCAGCATCCTGGCCCCCGACCCACCTTGTGACAACCAGAAACGTGTCCAGACATTGACTGGTGTCCTCAGAGGTGCAGCATTCCTGGTGGAGAACCAGTGCCTTAGAAGAGCTCGCAGATACCTAGTGCGGAGCTCGGTCGGATTTCTTGCTGGTGCTGCCATGGCCTTGGGAGAGGCCGCCCTCATTCAGCGTGGGTGTCAGGATGGCGGCAGCCGTGCGTAGGGGCACCGGCACCCAGCTGGATGCTTTTGTGTTCTTAAGTAAGTCACTAGGATTCTTAGAAAACAGTGACTGTCATTCCTGCCCCCAGAACCCAGGTCATCATCAGTGTGGGCTTTGAAAACCTGTCTGGATACATGTCCTTAATATAAAAATGATCCATCTTATTTGGTGGAAAAAGGCATTTAAAATCACGGATGCTATTTTGGTATAAGATTGACAGGTTGACAAACAGATTTCTTCTCTTCCACTTTCTTAGGTCAGGGATCACTCCCAAGGTAGGGAGGGATTGGGAACAGCAGGTGTTGGTCATTGTTAATGCTGGGCGATTTGGGGTTTTTTAGCACTGTTTTGTTTACTTTGTATTTTAGAAATAGTTTTATAAACTACATTTTCTGAAACGATTGAGGTTATCTAACCCTGGTTGTTCTTTGTTTTGTTTTTGTTTTGTTTGTTTTGAGAGAGAGAGAGAGAGCATGCGCGTGGGGCGGGGGGGTGGTGCAGAAGGAGAGGGGGAACCTCAAGCAGGCTCGATCTCATGACCCTGAGATCATGACCTGAGCTGACCCCAAGAGTCAGATGCTCAACCGACTGAGCCACCCAGGCGCCTGCAAAGCCCTGGTTTTAATTGAGCTGTTATATGGTAGGGGACACTTGGAAAATTTGAGAGCAGTCTTGACGGGGATCATCCTTGTGAAGTGTAGTGGCACTGGGGGGCGTGAGACACACACATGCAGACAAGGACACGGGCTTGCGGGCCCCAAGGATGCGCCCGTTGCAGCAGGAAGGGGCTGGGAGGGAGCCCTGAAGTGGTGACATGATGAGGGAAGGACTTGACCTCAGGGGACAGCAGCCCGGCCTTGCCCGAGGCTGGAGCCCCACCGTTGCCCCCAGGGCTTCCCAAGGGGGTCTCAGTGTGAAGGCCGCCCTTGGTTGGTCATTGGTTGGTCATTGGTTCTGGGGGGAAAGGGAGAAGGAGCTAATTAAGACCATCTTTGGTTAAGTGAATATGAACTAGAGATATTTTTAATTAAACCAGTTGTTGAAAATCTCTGGTAAGATTTCAACTCGCAGACCTACCTTAAAATAAGGCAGGAACACCATTGTGATTTCAGGGCCCCCTCTTCTTACGAAGATCAGAGTGAGGAGAACCCCAGGGCCTGGAGGCCTATGTCCTGCAGAGCGCATGGGTGGGGCCGCATCCTTAGTCTTACCTTGCATTTTCCTAAAACCTGTCTAAGGGGAAAGTTCTAGATAGATGCAAGGCAGTGGACGCTTTATTGTGGTGTGTTCCTCTGGGGAGAGAGTGCATCACAAAGCCGGGTCGAGGGACCAGGACAGTGGGAATGTAGGACTGGGGTCAGGAGTTGCACACCACTAGCAATGCCATGTGTGGGCCGGGAGTCTTTGAGCCCCTAGACAGGATATTCAGAGTTTGCGATGCAGGTACTTTTCTCCTGGAGAGGGGCTGTAAGCTGCCAAGGTGAAAGACCACTGCAGTAGACAGCCCATAGCATGCACTCGGCTGCCTTTCAGTGCACTTGGCACATTACCTCCCTTCGGGTGGCAAGTCACCCCATCCCTGCTCCACCCACCTCCCTGCTTTCCACTCCTGGGTGGCATCTTCGCTCCTTAATGCAGCCTCCCTGCCTCCCCAGCCTCTCCATCCCCACTCCGCGGAGGCTGACAGTTCTTGCTGGTTCTTGCTGTCTCAAGAGCGGAAGCTGAGCTCTCTTCTGCTGTCTGCCCCTCGTTGTCCTGTCTTTACCCTGCCCCGGGATTAGGTCCACGCAGGATGTTTCTCTTGGAATTAGGATTTGTTTTTTTCAGCAGCTGACCCAGAGTCAGCACCAGAGAAGCTGTGGTGGTCTGAGGTTGGGTTCTCCCAGGTGGCTGAGGGCCAGTCCGTGGAGCGCCTAGACGGCCAGGGGTGGGGGGCCGCGCGGCGGCCGCCCCTGACTGACTCTCTGCCGGGGTTGTTTTCCTCTTTTGCAGATCAGCCGGTCACTCGATGGGGAGCAACGGCGGACCTCCTTTTTCTGTCACCTTCCCACCTCTCTGTAGCAAGAAAAATAACTTCAGCACCTCTTCGATAATAATGATGAAACTGGTATTAACTGAATGGCAATTATGGATTTTTAACTCTCATTCACAGTAAACGAGCAGGCCATATGTTTAAGATCCAACCAAAAATCATTTTGTTTTGCTGCGTGTCCCACCCGCTCGTGAGAAGCTGCGAGATCTCTGTTTGTACAAAGAGGGATGTAAGCATTACTTGCCGGAGGGACACAACTGAAGCAGAGAGAGAAGGCGTCCTAGTTTATCCTTAAAGATACCTGGTAGTATTATTTATGTAGGTAGAGGAAAATATATATATACACACACACGCACATATATATGTTTTTGTTGGTAATGAGAATGGCCCCACAGAACGCCGACTCGGAATCTATGCAAGTCCAGGAGTTGCCTGTGCCCCTGCCGGATCTGCAGAAGCCGGGAAGCGCCGATACCCACGACGAGACCATCAGCGAGGGGTCCATAGACCGGATCCCCGTGCGCCTGTGGGTGATGCACGGGGCCGTGATGTTTGGCAGGGAGTTCTGTTACGCCATGGAGACGGCGTTGGTCACGCCGATCCTCTTGCAGATTGGTAAGTGCCGTCCGCGCCTCTGCCTGGTCCTTAGCACCGAGCATTGGCGTTCGCCATTTGAACACACAAGCGGACATCCGCACGCGGACCTCGTCGCGTGCACTGGGAAGTGTTCAAGAACCCTGGGGGCCAGCATCCTGTCTTTGCTCCCCTCCACCCCCTGGCCATTTTTTTCCTCCCGTTCTGGGCTGGGGCTGGGGTGGCGGGTGGGCCTTGGATGGCGACAAGGAGGTACCTGTTTCCGCAAGGTGGTAGCGGAGCGCCTGAATGTGTGCAGTCGGCTTCGATACGTTCTACTCCCAGTGTGCCTGTCTCCCCTGTGGTACCTCCTGCCCTGCTCCTGCCTCCCAGACACGGTCACCAGCCTTGTCCTCCTGGGTCAGGCCAGGGAACCTCCCTGACTCTCCCTTAGCTTCCTTCCCGAGAAGGGGAGGGTGACTGCAGACCGTCCCCTGGTCGGGCACAAGGCAAGTGCTTGGAACAAAGCCTGGCCTAGAAAACCCTGAATAACATGGTTTTTCATTACCAGCCTCTTGTTGTTGACGACTTAAATCTGAGTCTCGTGTGGACTTGAGGTGGCTGAATGACGGGCATTTCCAGAAATACTGGAGTTTACGGAGTTACTCAGCATTACGGAGCCCCATATGGAAGACACTGGCATCCCCTCCGGATTACATGTCGGTGTTTAGTTTTCCCTGTTGTCTAAGGAAGTTTGAAAATCTGCACGTTCCCAGCCCCTAAGAGTTCTGGATAAGGGCCCGAGCTGTTTGAAATCTTCTGTTTCATTCCAGAACTCCACGTGTGCGTAGTATCTGCTTATTTTGGTTATTTTAGAAATGTTTCTTTCTCCAAACATAATGCTTCCTGTTCGGTGAGCGCTCAGCGCTCTGCGGATCCGTTAGTGAAGCGCAGGGATCTGAAACTCGCCGCGTTTCCTTCGATTATGAATGGCACCATCACCGGAGAGCGACCTCGGCCGTGGCGGGTGTGCTTGTGATTATTTCAGATCGCCGTGGTCACGGGACGCACCCCTGCATCTTCTCAGCACATTCATTTCTTCTCCCCGTCCTGAGGTTACCATCCTGCCACACGTTTTTCTGTTTGTAATCCCGTGCTTTATCGTGCATCTTTAAAGATGCCCTGAGACGGTTCCACGAGACTGGGGCACGGCTGGGAGCTCTTCGGGAGAGTTGGGGATGGTGGAGCATGAGCGATGTGGGGCACTCCTGTCCGTACTCGTCATCCCTGCGTTTCTGCTCTCCCGTTCCGTACCCAGGAAGGTATGCCAGGGGCCCGAGGGTGGACAGGATGCCACGTCTCTGCCCGTGTGGCCTCTCTCTGGCGGTGGAGGCAGGGGAGTGACCCGACCAGCTAGAGCCACTTCCTGTGACAGGAGGGAGCAGTGTGGCCGCAGACCCTCCGAGGGGGACACCCTCCTTGTGCGGGGGGGGGGGGGGGGGGCCTCTGGGTGACAGTGTGGAGAGTGAGCACAGGGCACTCGGGGAGACAGGGGCTTGGCAAGTTTAAGAAATGAAGACTGGCTTTGTGGCCAGACCTCAGGGAGTCCAGTGGCAATTCACTTTACCAGACATTTATTTTTTTTGTCCCTTCAGCATATGGAAGGACTTGGGTTTGGCACCACAGTTGAGGTCATTACAAATGCAGTCGTAACTGTAAGTGGGGTGGTTACAGTTAGAAATGGAGTGCCGTTGTCCAGTTTCTAGACCACCTCGTGGTTATGGTGACAAATACGGGATTCAGAAGCTCTGGTGATCGAGAAATAGGTTGTCCTAGAAGTGCAGATCTGAGGGTGTCACCTCCCAGATTTTCTTTGTGGTAGGTTATATGTATTAAGGCTTAAAACCCTGGTACTGACATCTCTTTGGAATGTTTTACTTTATAGGTTAAGAGTCTCAACTTCTATACAACTTAGCACGTTTCCTGGTTGGGGTTTGAGTATTTAATGTGCTACATGAGACTAATACCAGTTTTGGATAATCTGGGATAATAAACACGAGTATTTTACCGCAGAGCATAAATGCATATGCTGTGTACTGACGGTAGCTTTGGAAAGCCGCGGGTGTGTCGGCTGCATGCACACCTCCACAGACACTGACTGTCCGGAGGAGAGGAGGGTGCCGACCCTCCCCCCTCCCGGAGCTGGGATCCAAGGAGAGGCTCACCTTGTGTGTGCGGCACTCGGGTGACACCGCAGGGCTCCCCAGGGAAGGGGCCTTTAAGAACTAGGTGTTACCATCAGCACCTTTCTTGACCCAAAACGGAGCTTCCTCGTGGCCCTGGGATGCCCTGGGTACACCTGCTTCAGTTGGGAGCCCCCTGAAATCGAGTAGGGACCAAACGTCTCTAGTGGCCCAGTTGACCTGCTGGGGAGAGAAATGGGCATTGTGAAAACTTGGGAAGTGTCTGGCGACACTTTCAGCTTTAGCATACTTGGCCGTGAGCTGTTTTGTTGTCCTGACAGGTGGAAGCAATGGGTTTTGCCACAGCTTTGCCCGGTCTGTGGTCCTAAAGCCACCCATTAACACAGGGGCTGTTTGTCTTTGCTGTGGCTGCTGGGCTGTGTACCACGCAGAGCTGGTAGGTGTCGGGCCATTGCAGCTTCTGTCCCCCCCAGCCCTCTGCACCGGTCTCTAAACTGAGCCTGGCCCTCCCTCCATCTGGCCTTGCAGGTCAGTGGTGTTGGAGGACCCTAAGTGAGTCACAGGGCCTCTGGACACAGAAGGAAGACATGGTACCCTTTGTTCCACAGCCTCCTGGCAGGAGGACAAATCGGGCAGAGGTGGCTGGGCTCAGAGGATGGACTGAGTGTGCAGGGGCCTCCAGGGGAATACTGATCCCGATGCTTCTGGGAATTTTTGCTGGGGTCCCTAACACAGCATGGAGATGGGAGAGCTCGTCCCTTCCCTGCTGGCTGGCCACTGTGCAGAAGGCCCGGTTGGCAGATTCGGAGAGTTCTGGAGTCCTCTCTTAGGGAGATGAAGTATACACCGTGATGAGGAATGACCTGCCATGTGATCTTGGCAGATATGAGAGGGGGTGAGCTGTTGAGCTCTTGCCATCTCTGGGGGAGCCGGGCCCCATCAAGGGGACCCCAGAGCATGCCTCAGCACCCAGCGGCTGCCCTGATTTGCTGAATCTCCCCATCTTGAGCACCCTGACCTTCCTAGGTCTTTTAGGATTGACATGATTTTGTGGCATACTGACGAGTAGTGGCTTTCTAAAAATGGACGTTCTGTTTAGTTGAAACAATTATTTTGTAATGCGTCAGTAGACTGCACAGTTTCTGAAAGCTGGCCAGCCAGATGTGCTTGGCAGATGTTGGGTGCTTCAGGAGACTGTCCCACAAGGACTTGGATCCTGTCTTGGGAGAGCTTCCTATTGCCTGCTCCGGGACCCAGCAGCCTGCTGTATACGCTCTAGCTCTTCGGCCACATTTTAGGGTACATTAAGCAATGACAATGGGGACCCGTATTTCGGTTGCAAGTCCCCTTCCCAGGGTGTGTACGTGTGTCACCTCAGCATGGGGATGGTGGTGCCCGGGCCTCGTAGGTTCCAGTGGAAGGCAGTGTCACCAGTCTTCCTGGCCAGCCCGTGAGCTGAGTGGCAGTGACTGTGTGAACCAGCAGGTGGGTGGCCCCAAATTGGGGCAGGTGCCCCAGGTGACAGGGCACCTGCCCCACACTGTGGATCTCCAGCAGGTGACAAACCAGTTAACTTTCGTTCTTACGAGAGTTGTCTTCCTGGCTCCTGGTACGGTGGAGTATGGTGGTCTGTTCTTGGTGCTGGATCCTACAACTATAGTTGCAGCTTTTTCTCCCCCCGCCCCAAGATTTTTAATTTATTTATCAGAGAAAGGGAGCGAGTGAGCATGAGTGGGGAAGGGGCAGAGGGAGAGACAGTATCCAAGCCCTGAGCAGAGAGCCCAACCTGGGGCTCAGTCTCGTGACCCCAAGATCATGACCTGAGCTGAAACCAAGAGTCAGATGCTTCACTGATTGTGCCTCCAGGTGCCCTGTGCAGCGTTTTCTTCTTGTGCTGAACGTGCTTTGTAGGCAGCAGTGTCGAAATGCCCTGACCGGGACCCAGCCCATGCATGGTGCACTGTCGAAGTCAGCTGGGCTGGCCTATTGCGGTCCTTGGTTGGAGAAATTAAAAAAACAATAATAATTCCAGAATATACTTGTTTTATTCTGTAAATTCTGTTCATTGCACAAGTGGGATTGTAAGGAAGAACCCGGGTCTTTCAGTTGTCCTCCCTACTTGTCATTCGTAGCCATGCAGGTTGGGTTTCCTTTCCCAGTAAACTCGGGTCTTGGGGGTTTATTTTTGGTTGCACACTGGTCTTCGGTGATCCTCAGCTAAGTGTTGCGTGTGATGATGAGCAGACTTGGCAGGACTGGTCTGTTTCTGTGCTGTGGGGATGACGGAGCCCATCTGTCTTCGTGTCACTCTGGGAAGGACAGGGCCTTGCTGCCTCCTTTCTCCTCTGACCCTGGAGCTGACCTTTGCTGTCGGCTTGGGCTGTTGCTCTGCAGCATCTGTTAGGGTGTTCCACTGCCAGACGGGATCCTCAAGAGGAAAAGTTTTGGTGAGTGCCAGTTTAAATCCAGACAGTCTAAAGTGTGCGTGTGTGTTGTGTGCATGTGTCTTGCACTCGAGTGAAGTGTGCACTCCCTGACAGGTAAGTGTAAAGAGCACCCCAGCACCCATGGCCACGCTCCCCATGGGAAGCTTGGTCACAGGAACGCTGTCGTCCCTGCTTTACCTGGCCAGGTGGGGACCTGAAGTCAGGTGTCTCGATCCTAAGTGACCGCCTCTTTTTCTGAAAGGAGCCTTTAGACTAGAAGCGAGTGTCATTTCTTGGGGCCGGAGAGGATGCTGCCAGATTTGCTGGGCCCAGGAGGCGGCAGACGAGGTGGAGGGGTGGTGCTGGGGCCGTGTCCTTTCTTCCTGGCTCTGGGCCCCAGGCCTCTAGCTGGCTGTAGAGGCCTGGAAGGGACACCGTGCTCCATGGAAGATGCCGCTAGCGGTCCCTGAGCACTGTCCTTGGCGCAGGCCTAGCTTAGCCCGTAGCCTGCGCCCACCATTCTGAATGAATCCTTGTTCACAGGGGAGGCTGTCTTTATTTATTTTATTTTATTTTTTTTAAAGATTTTATTTATTCATTTGACACACAGAGATACAGAGAGAGAAAGCATGAGCAGGGAGAGAAGCAGAGGGAGAAGCAGGCTCCCCGCTGAGCCAGGAGCCCAATGCGGGGCTCAGTCCCACGACCCCGGGATCACGACCTGAGCCGAAGGCAGACGCTTCACCATCTGAGCCACCAGGCGCCCCGGGAGGCTGTCTTTGAATTTGAAATAGATTTTTCCTTAATCGGTAGCATTTCCACCAGTTCGAAAGCCCCGACTGTCCAGATGGCGAGATTTCCATATCCCTCTCTTGCCGCCCACTTCCAGGCTCATCCCTAGAGGCAGCCGGCTTCTTGTACCTCCTTCCAGAGACTGCCTACCGACAAGATACGAGACAAGTGGCGTTGTGACTTGTCGGTGTCCCCAGTAGCAGCTCCTGCAGAGCATCCAGAGCAGATGCGGATCCCGATTCCAGGTCAAAGCAGAAAGCCCGTCTGTGCTGGCGTCTCTGGTGCCTGCTGGGTGGTCCCAGCTCCGCTCTGTGGCTGGTCCCCTGTGCCTTCAGAGTCCCTGCCCATCCCTTCCTCTCCTGTCTCCTCCCCCAAAAGGGTCCAGTGAAACCTTTGTATTTTGTCTGACAGTTTCTTACGCATTGGACCCCCATCCCATGTATTGAACAGATCAGCTTTTGGAGGGGACTTCTAAAACTCTGCTCCAAGATTGGAATAAAGGAGATCAGAGGGGACACCTCCAAGTCCGGGTTCCAGGTTTGGTTTTGTTAGTGCCAAGGCGGCTTCAGCCCTTCTCCAGAGAAGACGCCTCCTGGGGCTGCCCGCCTGGGTGGTCTGAGGGCAGAGGGGGGGCCCCCTTTCCCCAGAGGTGAGCTTTCCGTCAGTGCCGAGTGTGGGCCTGTGTGCGCGGGGGATCTGGTGGTGGTGAGCGTCAAGTGGACACGTGGGGTCACTCTTCAAAGAAAGCCTGTGGAAGCACCTGCCCCCGAGCCCTGGAGCAGCCCTTCCTAACGAGCAGACACCTCTCCTGGGCCTGGGCCTGGTCCAGGGGAGCACCCCTTCTTTGGGAAGGAGAAGTCCGTCCGCTCCCCACCCCGCCCCTGGTTTCCTCTTGGTTCAGGGTATATCCTCCAGGGAAAGGAAAGGAAAGCCATAGAAAAGAGGCTGCCTTGTTGCGGTCTCTCAGTTTGACTAATGAATGAGAACTGGGTTTATCTTTATAAGATCCTAATTCATGGAAAGAGTGCGATTTCAACTTGTCTGCTTCATCCAGGATGCAGGGTAAAGTTTGTGTGCGTTTGGGGCGTGTCTATTAAAAAAAATCCAGACTTTGCCCCTTTTCCGTTTCAGCTTAGCGTGAACTGGGATTCCAAGGCTATGATGTGTTGTTACTTGAAGCTCACCTTTTCTTTCTGTGGGAGAAGCCTACCCTTGAACAGCCTGCCTTAAAGAAAACATTCGAAGTATCTTAAGTGCTCGTCACTTTGCTCCACTCTCTGGATTGTTCAGGGAGGGGGATGTTGCAGGCCGGGCTGGCAGGGGCCTCGAGGTGAATCCTGCATAGGATCTGTGCCCTCTGCGAGGGGTGGGGGTAGGGGGTGGGTTGCGGGCCTCGCCCTTGCCCTGCAGCCACTGCCTGCTGGTGCAGCTGACTCTGGATGGTGGGAAGTCCGCAGGGGAAGTCCGCAGGGCGCAGCACCTGTGAACACAGTCTCTGTGAGTATTGAGAAACAGGGTCACGCTGCATCCGAACTGGAAATGCATCTGGTGACTCAGCGTGTGCGTGCGTGTGTGTGTGCACGAACTCCAGAGGTGCTCCGTCTCTGAGCACAGGTACATCTCCTCCACACTCCTGGAGGGAGCATGGGTGGTGTTGACCAGGTGACCTGTTGTGAGGTCAAGGTATTGTTTTTCCTGCAGGATGCCTCTAACTTGGAGCTTCCAACACGTGTGTTGAGATCTGGGCAGCAAGGGCTGTACGGTGTTACTGTAACTCACCTTGCCTGGGACGTGGCAGGTGTACTTTCTGCAACTAAAATGCTTTTGACGTCTTTCTAGGAGTCCCCTTTGTGTACGGTGACGCCGTCAAAATGGTCCAGTGAAACCTTCGTATTTTGTCTGACGGTACTGATCCTCCAGGGCCTTCTGCAGATAGCACCCTTCGTTGGTTTTCCTGTTTTGCAAAAGCAGACCCAGCAGCTAGCTACCCCGTTTCCTCTGGGCAGGAAGCATCCCCGAGGCACACCTGCCCCGCTGTCTCAGTATCTGCCACGCTGAAGTGGGCCCTACAGAAATCCACTAGGGCCCTACTCGCCTCGGGATCCAGACAGTTGAGCCCAGAGACATGAGATGAGTTGCCTCCGATGCCTGGCCTCTTGCTTCTGCTGAGGTGTGGCTCCCCTGGTTTGCAGAAGGCACACAGGCTGGGGCAGGAAGGGAGTGGCGTCATTGAAGGGAGATTTCAAAGAATCACGTGGCCGTGTTAGCCTGAAGAAGCCATAGCTCAGGAAGGCTGGAGGCCTTGTCCCTGAATGCCAGGAAAATGGGCAGGTGGCAGAGGCATGAGCTTGTGTCTCTGGGGCCCCAGAGCCCAGGAGCAAGGGACAGATCGCCCCGCTTACAAGTGACTGCGCACCCGTTACCCACACTGAGGTGATGCCCTCCGGCCCCTGGGCACGGGAGGCCCACCCCTCAGGCAGCATGAGGACCCTCCGTGTCACGGTGGCCGGGGAAGCCCTGGGCAGTGTGTGGGAACCTCCCCTGCACGGAGGGTGTCATTGTCTTGGCCGAGAGCAGGTTGGAGTTTTTGGATTTTAATTCTGTATTTTCCCTCTCCCAGTTTTTCTCTAGCAGCCGAACATCAGGCCTGGCATGGCTGCCTCCCCTGCAGGTGGCTGAGGCTCCTTTATCTAACAGTTCTTCCCAGATCAGTGGAAACTGAGGCCCTACAAGCCTGGGGAAATTTTATCAGCAGGCTCTCTTGGGTGGGTTTCCCCCAGGACCCACCCGTCCTTCCTGGCACTTGGCTCAGCCCTTAACTTATCTTTGGTTGCTTGTCTGCAAGGCCCCCAGGGCAGGGGCATGACTGCCCTGTCCCCACGGTCTGGGTATTGTGCCCAGTGTGTGCATCTAGCATCAGGCCTGGTTTTGGGGGGCGGGGGGCATGCTCAGACTGCTTCCAGCTGGGCAGTGGGAGCTCCATAGAGCGAAGAGGCAGGTGTACGCAGCGTCATGGGCCACAGGGCTGGGCCTCCAGGCTGGAGGTACTGAGTGGGGGAGGGGATGGTAAATGTCCGAAATTGGATGGGCCCTCGAAGACAGGCGTCTCAGTGAAACAGTCCAGATGCAAAAGGACAGATCCTGTATGATTCCACTTCTTTGAGGGACCCAGAGGCATCAGATCAGGTTCATAGAGACCCGAAGTAGAGTGGTGGGACCTGGGGAGGGGGGAATGGGGAGTCAGTGTTTCATGGGGACAGTCTCGGTTTTGCACGATGAAAGTGTCCTGGGTGGACTTTGGTGATGGCTGTGCAGCCACGTGAATGTATCTGATATCCCCAAACTGTACACTTAAAAATGGTTGACGTGGCCAATTTTACGTTACGTATATTTTACCAGTTTTCAAAATGTGAAAAAAAATAGGATGGGTCCCACAAAATATCCAGCTAAACACTGGATTTCCTGCTGACGCGAGACTAAGGAAGCCCGAAGGGTGCCACATGGCCCGGGCTTGGAGTCAGCAGACTGCCCGCCCGCGTCCAGTGGGAGAGAACTCTGCAGCCCGCAGGCATGGTGTGCGAGCCCGGGAATCCTGCCCGGAAAGCCCACCGAGGTCAGGGGACCCTCACTGCGCCGCCAGAGCACTGTTGGCATTGACCGGACGACAGGCAGCATGCCAGGAGGAGAGGCACACACTTAGGAGTTTGTCAAAACCTCCTGAATTTTGACCAAAATAATTGAAAAAATCCGTGTTAGACTGTTTTGTTTGGATTGGGAAGTCTGGATTTCCTTGTGTTTCAGATCATTGTATTTTAGAAACAATGAAATGTCAGCTGTACTCCTTTTTCCCAAGGACTTACGAAGCCTGTTATTCTTCCATCAAGCACTGACTGAGCACCTACCTGCTAGGTGCTGGGCACGGCGCCAGGTGCAGCCGCTGGGTTTAGAGTGGAGATGGAGAACGGGGCATGTGACTAGAACAATTGGCTGGGGTGCTGAGGTGTGGGAGTCAGTGCGGACTGCAGAGCCCTCGGTCCAGGGATCAAATGATTCCAGATCAGGGAAGGCCTGCAGGGAGGTTATCTGTCCAATAAGCTGGCCTCGAGGGTGTGCCCTGTGCTGGGGGCTCTGCCAGGACCTGGGGGAAGGTTGTGACGGGTGGTTGGGAGAAGCAAAGATTAGGAAGGACAGTTACAGTGCTGGCTGTTGGCTGCTGTTGAACTCGAGCCTGGGAACAGCGAACAAGGCAGAAGGCTATCCATAACCTGGGCGCAGGAAGGGGACCGGAAGTCAGGAGGCTGTGTTTGTGGAGGAGGGGACGCTGGGCCTCCCTCTTGCAAAGAGTAAGTTGATGTCAGTGAGTGAAGCAAGGGTGAGTCAGCACATTCTAGACTGCGATGTCCCAGGCAGAGGTGTAGGGGAAAGTGCGGCCTGGCCAGTGGCAGAAGGGCAGGAGCTTGCTGCAGAGTGGTGTGAGCAGAGATCTGGCCTCCGGTAGGCAGGGATCGATCATAGGAGGGGTTACGTGCCACTCTAAGGAGGTGATTTACAGAGAAACCTGGGCAGTTGTGCCTTTTTTCAATATTGAGCATTGGTAAAGCAACATGTTTTTAGAAGTCTTAATAGTAAGCAATGTACTGTAGCAGTTTTCAGACTTGCCAGATTAGTTTGCAAAATTGTGGTGACCAAACATGAGGCACATGCACACTTGATTAAACAGAAAAAATTATGTCAATTATTCCTGCAGACAAAGCTCATTTAACTGACGATGAAAGCCAAAAATGAGTTAAATAAATTGTAACAAAACATTACGAATATGTTTTGAAATTATAAGATAACCAGCCAGCCCAGACACTTGAGTATCTGCATTTGGGGTGACCTGTGGCACCTGTGTGCTCCCGCCCTCAGGTGAGCACAGCCAGGTGGCTTCCTGGCTCCCCCCAGAAGGGTGGTGTTTCAAGGCATAGATCCAAAGGCATCACTGTGATTATTTAATATTTTCTGTAAACATGTATCAGAAATAAAATTAGAATCCCAGAGAGGTTTTTTTCAATGATAAACTTTAGAGCAAACGCTCTTAACTTTTATCTTAAAAACAATCGGTATAGAATGTGTCTACCCGCAAAATATTTTCCAGATGATGGTAATTTTGTCATTAAAAAAATCAGCCAGGGCGCCTGGGTGGCTCAGTTGTTTAAGCGACTGCCTTCGGCTCAGGTCATGATCCTGGAGTCCCGGGATCGAGTCCCGCATCGGGCTCCCTGCTCAGCAGGGAGTCTGCTTCTCCCTCTGACCCTCCCCTCTCTCGTATGCTCTCTCTCTCTCTCTCATTCTCGCTCTCTCAAATAAATAAAATCTTTAAAAAACAAAAAAAAAACAAACCCTTTAGAAAAAAAAAAAAATCAGCCATTTAAATCTTAACATGTTTTGATGTGTACAAAACATGTACACACATAAGTTATGTAAATAGAAGGTCAGTAGGATTTGTCTTGGGTGCAGTATACGTTGTCTGCCCTCCATTTAGGTGAAGAGTGGATATGGGTGTATCTAAATGCTTGTGAAGTATTTTGGGAACATCACAGTAACTTTAAGACACTTCAATTTAACATTGAGAATCTGTATTAACTGTGTTAGAAGTACTGTATCTGGACGGGGGTGAGTCACAAAATGGAAAACGGGGGACCTGGAAACCTGAGTTTCAGTTTGAGGTGGGAGGGGCTGGGTTGGGAGAGAGTCCGGGTTGAGGTTGGGTGAACCGGCTTGGGCAAGACCCTGGGCCTAGGCAGAAAGTGGCCAGAGCCCTGGAGGGTTCTGCCAGCAGGAGGTGGGCTGGGTGGAGGGGGCGGGGAGGTCTGACCTCGCATCAGTTCAAATCAGATTGTGTTCTGCTTGAAGTTCCTTTTAGACATACACCTGCTTACATTTTGCTGTCATTTAAGAACATGACTAAGGAGAATTGCGGCCTGTTTTGATGGTAATTGTTTGGACCCAGCAGCAGTTTTGCCCTGTGCCCCACACTCTTCCTCTTCCGCTGGGCCAGCCCCGGGGAGGCCTGAGCTCTGAACACTTCCCCATTTTCACACCAAGCTCCGCCCCCCCCCCCCGCCCCCGGCGGCCTGCTGCCTGTCGCTGGTGCAGGGCAGCGTTCACAGGGTAGCAGAAGGCCTTTGGCTCCCCATATTCTCCCACCTTGCTAGATTATGCCAGTAGAGCAGAATGTAACCACAGCCCGGCCGGACTTGCAGGCTGGGTAGACGCAGCAGCGTTGCAGGTTGCAGGGGCTATTCTCTGTGCCGCTGCGACTCGACACTTGGGAATTTTATTTTATTATTATTTTAGAGATTTTATTTATTTGAGAGAGAGAGCGAGCATGAGCGGGGGAGGAGGCAGAAGGAGAGGGAGAAGCAGGCTCCCCGCGGAGCAGGGAGCCCGATGCAGGGCTCAATCCCAGGACCCCGGGATCATGACCTGAGCCGAAGGCAGACGCCCAACAACTGAGCCACCCAGGCGCCCCCTGACACGCAGTATTTTTAAATGGGCTCCTGGGCACCTGCTGAAGCTTACTTGCTCACCTCCGCAAAGAGGGGAGTGGGTGGTGTCCAAGCAGAGGAGAAGACACCTGACTGGTGTGGGGTGGGACCCTGGGCCGCGCCCGGCTCTCACCTCCACGGGGCTGGTGAGCAGAGCCTGAGCGTGCAGGTCCCCTTTGCTGGGAGGGGAGGCGACCCGAGCCCTCCTGTCCTCAGGGAGGGCACACCAGCGTTTAGAGGAGGGGACACGCTCTTCAGCAGCTAGTCCTACAGCCACCACAAGGACAGCCGCTGGGAACCTAAGCTGCTGGGAGGAAGGGTCAGAGCTGAGCCCGGTATGCTGAGTGGGCCAAGGAGTACCAGCCCTCCTGGGTCGTGAGACCACTCTGTCAGAGCAGTCACTTCGGGCCCTAGTCATGGCCGCATGGAGGGGAATTTTCTAGAGGCAAGCCATCGGTCTGATCGGGACCGAGGGCTCGGGTAGAGCTGGCATGTTTCCTGACTGGTTCTGGGAGCCTTTCATGGTGAACGGCAGCTGCTGGTGGGGAGGCCAGGTCCTGTGGGACGCTGAGGGTGCTAGCAAAAGGCAAATGTCACAATGGGGAGGGACCTCACACTAGAGTGTGCCTTCCACACTGGCCCTGGGCCTCACCTGCTACCTTTCAGTCCCCCCCGAAGGTCCCGGGCGAGGCTGTCCTGTGTGGGATGCAGTTTCCTATGGTCCTTTTCTTCAAAGCAGTCTGCCTCCTGCTTGTACTGGGCCTGAGGCTGCAGCGACGCTGCCGGGGTCCGGTTCTGGACTGCTGGGAGGGCCGCAGAGGGCACGGTGGCCATCCCCGCCTGCGAGCTCAACGTATGGGCCTGTGATGATGGTGCGTGCCAGCAGCAGGCTGCTCTCGGGGACCTTCGGGGTACTTCTCAGCCTCCTGTGAGCTGCCCGTCCTGTCCCAGCCATCTGTCAGCCTCCTCCTCGGACACCACAGCTTCTTTCAGGCAGCCCTCCCTGTTCAGTCGAGGGGAGCAAGGCTCCGGGAGGTGGTGGACCCGCCTCGGCATCCTCCCTGGCGCAGGTGCCCGCCAGAGTGCCTGGTCCCCATCGTCCGCCTGTCTCCCTTGCAGCATATCCCCACCTCAGCATTCTGCTGGTTTCTGCCAGGAAACAAGGAAGGTGTCAGTGTCCACATTACCCGGGCATGGAACTTCTTAGGTGTCTGATTTCACCAGGAAGAAGAGGTTGTGGAGCCCCGGTGGGGGGCCCGTGAGGTCTGTGATGGAGGATCTGAGAACATGCTCGGGGGGTGGGGGGTGGGGAGTAGTTCCAGAGGCAGGGGCTTGGTTTCAGCCCTGCTCTTCTAGACTCCCACGCTCGCATGTCTCGCTGTCCTCAGGACTGTCTGGGAGCTGCCCTCAGCCGTGTTTGTGACTTGAAGTCCATCCTGTGGGGGCATGGGCCCCGCCAGCCAGTGCCAGGCACCTGAGCGTCTCCGTGTGCGCCTTCCGGGTGAAGGGCTGGGTGCTCGCTGGGGGCCCGTGTTCTCTCGGGGCAGGTGTGGCATGTATGTGGGAGCTTTCTGGCCCAGAAATCAAGGGTTGTGCCTCTCGCCTCCCAGGGAGGCTGACTTCCGGGAGTGGGCTATGACCTACACAGTGTGGACGTCCGGCCGGCCAGCTTTTACGGTCCCCTGTTTACTGAGAGCACATGGACGCCCAGAGAACTTTGTTTTGATCGTGTCATTGAGCTATTGGGTTGTCCTCCCAGTGTTTTAAACTCCGTGCCCACTGAAAGCTTGACAGCACTATGGCCCCAGTGACGCAGGGAGGGAGGCTCGTGTGTGGAGCAGCCCACATACCCGGGGCTGAGCTGTGTGCACGTGTCTTCTTGTTGAATCTTCAGAGGGCTCACCTCTGTCAGCGTGTCCTCGGCCTCCGGCTGCAGAGCCCACGCGGCTCTCTGGTGCTCAGTGGGGCCTGGCCCCATCTCCTGGGGCTGGAGGCTGCTTGCACCCACTGTGTGCTGGAAAGGCTGCTGGGGTCTGGGCCGTGGGGCCGCCGCCTAGTGGGAGGCATGCTGCTCTCCTTCTCTCCCCAAGGATTTGCTGAGGGCCTTCTGCGGCAGGCGGTGGAAATGCCCCAACAGACGGGTTGAGATGGTGATTGGCGCCATGGCGGGAACGTCTGAATGATGAAGGGAGCCACCCCTGCAAAGATTGGTGGGGGGGCTTCCATGCAGACACCGGGGTCCGTGAGCCTAGGAACAGAAGGTCGGGGGTGGGGTCGCTGGAGCCTCGAAAGGGGCGAGAAAGGGGGTCTGCTATGGGGCCGGCCCCGCCAGCTCGTGGACCTCGTAGGCCGGGGGTTGGGAGCTGTGGCAGCTGGTGAGTCCAGGACATCCACTCATTTAGGGTTTTGGAAGGCTGCTGGCTGCTAACTGGTGGGTGGTGGGAAGACATGGGGAAGCAGGGGACAGTTGGAGAGGTCTGTTCTGTTGCACTCCTGTGGAAGTGCAGCCCTTTGAGGGCACGAAGGAGCTGGAGGCACTGGGAGACAGAGGGCGGGGTGGGGTGAGGGGTCTGGGCAGGAGGCCCTGGGGGGCGCAGTGGTGGGGGGACGCAGAGCTGAGCTCTGGGGCCCGTGGGGTGGGAGGGGACTCTTGGCCTTCCACCAGCATGATTGGGTGGATGGTGGCCTTTTTCCTGAGTTGGGGGACCCCCGAGGGGGACTAGATTTGGAGCCACGAATCAGGGTATAGATTCTGCACATGTTGAATTTGAAGAATCTTTATCCACCTCCGAGGCCAGGGTCCTCTTGGTGGGCGGGCAGCTGTTGGCTTCTGGAAGCCGTGTAGCTCTGAGAGGTGGCCACAGATTGCAACTGTCCTGACCCAGGAGCTTAGGCCTGGCTGCGGGATTAGCTGCATTTCATGCACTTCGGGAAGCTTCTAGAATCTTAGGCCAAGCGCCTTGTGATTTCTTGTACCGATAAGGTAACATGGCTGTGCCATCACGAAGATGCTTGCTTGTTGCAGTGTGTACTTTAGAGCTGTGAGGTGGGTGGTTGTGCTGGTGGTTGGGGCGAGAGCAGCTGGTGCTCCAGCTGGCAGGGGGCTGTGCTCCTGAGGCGCTTCCGGGAAGGAAAGGGCCCACAGCAGCTGGGCACCAGGGCAGTGGGAGGTTCGCGCCCCTGGCTTTCCAGAGGCTCAGTGACCCGCCAAGTGCATCCAGGTGGGCTGTTGAGTCTCCTCCTCCTTTAAAATAGGACCAGTACCCCCAGCACGGAGGCGTTGGGAGCCCCCAGTGCGGGGCTGGTGGGCGCTGTGCACCTTTATTCCCTGGAAACAGCCCAGCTTCAGAGCCAGTGCAGGGGCTGGGGAGTGCTTGTTTTACCAGAAGAAAGACAATGCAGAACCCCGAGGTGAGTCTCCTCTGAGGATGTGTGACGGGGCAGGAATTCAGTGCCCCCCAGTAAGTTTGAAGGACACCATTTCCAAACTGCTGCCTCTGTTCAGAATAGCGCGTTGTGACGTGGCACAGTGAGCCCCAGAGAACCCCTCGGGCAAACTTCTTTATCATCCACCCACAGGGAGCATGAACTGACCACTTTCCTCTCCGTCCCTGACCTCGAGGGGACCCGCACCCCCCACAGCCCGCCCAGGTGGGGGCTGCACCCTCTGGGTACCCGAGCCCACTCTTTAGCACTGTGGTGAAGGAGCACACGTGGGGAGCACAGCCTGGGTGCTGGGGACGCCCCTGAGAGCAGCCTGGTTGGCGGTGGGCTTCTGGACCTCTGGGAAGGGCTTGTGTGCACACACGTGGGGCTTGTTCATCCTCACCTGAAAACGCCAGTTGCTGCTCCCTGCCCTTCATTGCACTCCCTACCTTCCCGTGGCTCTGGGGTTCTAGAACATTCCGTGCAGGTGGAGGAGTGCCTGCCCCCCTCTGCCCAGTGTAGGCCCTCCCTGAGCAGGGGTCCCTTTCCTCCCTGGGGCCGTTGCTCTTGAGCCGGTGGCTTCGGCTCAGTGCTGCAGGCCCGGTGGTCGTGTCTGGGGGTGCCCGTGGCCCTTGCCAGGGTTGCCCCCAGGGCTCGTTGATGTATGTTCATCAGAGGTCACGCAGGGCTGGTGGGCCTGTCCGCCGGAGAGCTAGTTCTCATGAGTTAAGCGTTATCATGGAATTCTTGTCTGAGAATACAAACCTATCTTGATGTGGAAGGCTTTGTCTATTGAAAAAAAGAATGTACGTTCCTATTCCCGGTTCAGATCTTTTGTTAAACATTTGTAGGCCACTTTCCCAGTCCCCTGGCTCCCCTCCCCCAACAAGGACCAGTTTATCAAAAAAGCCGTCACATTGAATGGGAGCTGCCGCGCGTGAGCAGCATGGTCACCGATGCCCGTGACCTCGCACGGCCCTCCGACGATGCTGACACACTGAGCATTTCCTGTGAACGGGGAGCCTTCCTGGTCCCACCATTGTTGTTCAGCTTCTGCCTGGGAGAAAACAAAAATCATTTACTACGGGCAGCATGCTGTTTGTTGAGAGCTGTGCTGGGAAATGCGCTGTCGGAGGTGTCCCAGCCGCAGCCTCGCGGCAGTGGGGAGACCGGGCTCGCTCGCCCCTGGGGCTGCCTGGGGGACGTGATGGGAAGTGCTGATGCTTCTTGTCAACCTGCTGGACAAAGAAAGCCGTTGTCCCTTGCCACTTCCGCCGTGCCCAGCTCGCCCCCCACCCCCGCCATCCCCCTCCCGGGGGCTCCCTGCTGGGCCCCAGGTGCCATGACCTGGGGTTCACTTTTGGGAGGACTGGGGAGAACACCACGGAGCTGGCCCTGCTGTGGGTCCTCTCTGCTCCTCCCATGCTCTCCTGCTTTCCTTGGCCTCTGCTCTGTGGGCCCCTCTGTGGGCGCTTTTCTCAATGGGTGGACACTTTGGGGTGTCCAGCTGGAGGGGACACATGGGGACAGGAAGCCTGGGAGCTGCCAGGCCTGGTGAGTCTCCTCTGAGGATGTGTGGCGGGGCAGGATCCAGCCCACCCTTCCCACCCCAAGTGTTCGGGCAGAGGCTTCTGAGCACAGAGGGTTGCAGCTGTGGCGTGTCTTGAGGAGATCACCCTGGATATTGGGCAGGGAGGGGGATGAGTTAGTGGCGGTCACAGAGAAGGTGGGAGGCCTGACGGGTTGGCAGCACAGGAAGGGGGGGCAGAGCTGTGCTGGGGGGTGTGGGGAGCTCCAGGTGGACAGGGAGGCTGGGGTGGGGGGTTCACATGCAGAGCATGAGGGCCACCCCATTGGGAAGAGAGCCCTGCTGGAGTGAGGAGCCAGGCACGGCCGGGTGCTGGGGATCCGGGGTGGGGCTGCAGGCACTGCTGCCCAGCGGCCCCTCCATCCAGCACGTGGTTTTGGTGCCCGCGGTATGCCAGGCATGATGCCAGCACTCTGCCCTTATGGGGCTTGGGCTGAGTGGAGCACACGAGGACCAGCTCTGTTGGCAACAGTGGTGGCCCGCGAGAGGGCAGACCTGGAGGGCTGTGGGGTAGGCCAGACCGCCGTCGGTGGAGGGGTGAATGCAAGGTAGGGGCGGGGAGAAGCTTGTTTGGGGGATTGGCGCTGTAGGAAGGGGACGCACCTGAGCCCACCACATAGTGCGTTTTATCTGGGCTGGGCAAGAGAGGGGCTGGCAACGTGCGGGTCCCAGGCGCTCTGGAGAACCGGGTGGCTCACCCCCAGCCTGTTGTCTCTCAGGGAATAGAGCCTCCAGGGCACGTGTCGTGCTCCGTGTCTTGACCTCCGCTTTGCCAAGGCCAGCCGGCGCTCTGTGCGACTACCCAGGCTTGGGGTGAATTGCTGACCCCTGTCCGCGTGGCTGGTTTCCTCATGTGTTTCTAAGATTGGGGTTTGAATCACATGACTGTTCGGTTTTGGTCATGTGCCTGTTCTCAGAAAGGAGTGACAGCTTCCCAGTATTTGTCTCCCCTCGTCCGGGTGCTGCGGGCCAGAGGCCATCTGGGCATCTCCGGGATGTAGCCTGAGCGGGGCTCCCACAAGCACCCCCCCCCCTCCGCCGTGGCCCAGTGCTCCTGCTCGGCAAGGCCACCTTGAGCAAGCCTAGCACAGGAAGCAGCCGTTAGGGCGGGCCGGCGTGTGGCACGGGCCTGGCACAGCAGCAGCCCTTTGCGCAGGGCACCCAGGTACACGCACACCACCTCCCCAGCTCACGGACCCATCAGCTGGCGCTGGACTGGAGCGCGAGCCACAGTGTGAGCACACCTTTGGGCTCAGTCGCCACCACCATGCATTTTCTGGGCATCCGTCGGGCACGGGGAGCTGTCCGGGGCAGGGCCAGGCTTCTGCCCTTGCTGCCAGCCCTCTCATGGGGGGACAGGAAGCCCTGTTTTCCAGAGGGCCCCTTTGGTGGGGCAGCTTCCTTCCCTGGGGAACTGCTGGCCGTTGCTGAAGGACACCCTTTGGTTCGGTCAGTAGCTACTGAGCACCTGCTGGAGCTATGGCAGGGCACAGAGCACACCTCGTCCCTTTCTTCACGGAGCTTGTGATGCAGCGAAGCAGCCCGGAAGAGGTGGTGGGAGTACGGGCTGCAGTGAAGGCGATACTTTGGGCCTCACGGAGCTTTGCGAGGATTGAATGGAATGATCCCTCAGCATTATTCATTTTGAAAACCACGCAGAAGCTAGGCACAGCAGCTCCCACCAGAAGAACTTTTCTGCCGTTCACACAAAGTGAGGGCCGAATGTAAAAGCAGCTCCTTGAAGCCGCTGGAGAACATCGGAAACCAGAAGAAGGGAGCAGTGCTGGGCAAGTTCGCGTCATTTTACGGCCTTCAGCCTGAAGATAGGCAGCTACGACGCTGGATACATGCTGTTACTGGAAGGACTCAAGCACAAAGTTTGGGGCAGAGTTTGAGCCAGGGAAACTCCAAATCCTGCAACGTCTCTGCTCATTTTTCTGCCTGTTTTTTGGTTTTTTTTTTAAGATTTTATTTATCTGCTTTTTAAAAGTTTTTAATTTTCTTAAAGATTTTATTTATATGAGATAAGGAGAGCAAGCGAGCGAGAGCACAAGCAGGGGGAGTGGCAGGCAGAGGGAGAAGCAGGCTCCTCACTGAGCAGGGAGCCTGATGTACGGGGCTCAGTCCCAGGACCCTGAGATCATGACCTGAGTCGGAGGCAGACATCCAACCGACTGAGCCACCCAGGCGCTCCTTTGGCTGGTTTTTGAAATGGTGGATTTATGGGCCAGAGTTTAAGCAGCTCAGCTAAAAAGAAAAATGGGACAGATTTCTTCTGGCTCCTGTTGCGGGGGAGAGTTTTGAGTTTGAGTCTAGCCAAGTTACGTGTTAAAATGAGAATATCCACAGCCTTCAGAGGAATATAGCAGAATGTAGCGTCTCTGCAACATATCATTTATACTGTGTAGGGTACAGCTTAGTATTATTAGAGGTAAAATACAGGGAAGACGAAAATGTGACCCTTAGTCCAGAGAAAAGGCAGCAGTGGAGACTCACCCCAAGGTGATGACTCGTTGGAATCCTCAGGTGTGTTTAAGGTGCTCAAGGACGTAAAGGAAAACATGCTCATAGTGGGAAGCAGTAGATCTCAACAGAGAGAAACTATTGAAGAAGAACCAAATGGAAATTCAGGAACTGAAAAATGTAATATCTGGGAAAAGTAGGGGAGTTGGGGGATGATGGGAGAAAGACCGAAGGCTTGGTTGGCAGAAATGACTGAAGGACAGAGAGGACAAAGGTGGAGACCAGAAGGGGCAGGGCCTCGGGACGCCGGGACGCAGTGTCAGCAGGCCTGACGCACCTGCGATTGGGCCCCAGGGGAGAGGAGCTAGAGGAGGGGGCATGAAAAGTTTGTGCAGTACTAACTGAAGATTTCCCACGTGTGCTGAAGGACGTGTGTGTACGGATTCATGGAGCTCAGTGGAGTCCAAGCAGGAGAAAGAAAAAGAAAACTTTGCTTCGGCTCATCATCGTCAGAGTGCTAAAAATCAACAGGAAGGAGAAACTCTTGAAAGCACCCGGAGGAAAGGAAGACATTTCACATCCCCAGTCACATGGAATGTCACAGCCTCCTCTGCAGAAACGGGAATGACAGCCTCAACATGGAGGGCGGTGTGGGAGGAGTTAACCCAGAATTCTTTATCCAGCAAAAATATCCCGTAGAATAGAAGTGAAAGAGATTTTAGGTAAAATACAAGAGCATTTATAAGAGCAAATACATCAGCAGCTTGCTGTAAGAAATGCTGAGGAGACTAAAGACAGTCCTTCAGGCGGAAGGGATGTGTTACCATGTGAACACTTGGTCTTCAGGAAGGAAGGAAGAAGTGGTGAAATGGGAGGTAAAAATAAAGAGTTTTCCTTTTAATTCCCTTAAATCTGACTGTTTACAGCACAGAACGGGGTTTATGCTGTCTGTAGATGGGATGCATGTACCACATGTAGCATGAAGAGACTCGGGCGCAAAGACACAGATGATGGTGAGGTTCTTTCTTACGTGCTGAGCTTCTCATCCACTAGACTGAAAAGTTGGTGTGTAATGAAATCTCCAGAGCAACCACTTACAAAATGATGCTGAAAAGCCAATACATAAATTAAAATGGAATGCAAGGCAGTATTCTGTTAACTTGGCCCAAAGCAGGCAGGAACAAGAGGTGCAGAGACAGTGAGTAGCAACGTGGCACGTAAGGAATTCTCTCAGCCACGTAAGGAATTGCGCTACGTGGAAGTGGACGAAACAGGCCAGAGAGCAGGGGTGAAGAAGAGCCATTGTTGTGCTGAGAGCGACACCCACTCTCAGAATATGACACAGTGGCTTGAGAATGGATGGGTCGAGATCTGCCGGGCAGGTAGGAAGCCCGAGTTCGTGGGGACAAGCATACCCGCCTCAGACAAAGTGGACGTCCAGTAGAGACGGGCATTGCCAGCGAGAAAGGGGGCAGCTCACGGGATGAAAAGGTCAGTGATGAGCCACAACCGCTGGGAGTGCGCGTGCTCCTGACAGGGCTCGGGGGGGACATAAGGCAAAGATGAGCAGAATTCCAGATTTCGCTGCCATGCCCCCAGGGCAGGCCCAGCGGGTCCCGGGCAGGTTGTGGGTGCTGATCCCCCGGCACCTGGACCAGCAGTGTGTGCATTGCCTGAGCCAGGAGTCACGAAGACGTGATGCCAGCAGGGAGTGCTTGTGGCCAAGGAGGGTGCGGGCGGGGGTGCGTGGCAGTTGGGTGAGACTGGCGTCTCACTGGAGAGCGTGGGTTTGTTGGGAACCCGGCGTCTTGGGAGGGTTTGGTATCACCGGGGTAGGTGGATGCAGGCCTGGCAGGTGAGGGTGTTCCAGGGATGGAGGGGGCCAGCCACAGCCACGGGCCGGACCAGAGGGGGGTTCATGGGCTGGCCTCTGCAGCCCGAGGATGGGTTAACAGAGGGTCGGTGGTTGGGGTCTTCTCACTGGCCAGTCAGTGTTCATGAGTAAAGTTGTGCCATATTAAAAACCCCAACAAAAGTAAGAGTCCATGTACCCAGGGGTAAGAGCGCTCCGCGTCGTACACGTGGAGTAGTTTCGCTCGCAGTCCTTCCTGGGGCAGCGTGGGCCCGGCCTGGGCGGTTGCTGCTGCCCCCTCTGCCTGCCCTTGCCGAGGAGAGGCGAGGCCCCAGGCCTGCGGCAGAAGCCATGGCACGTCGCGGGACATGTCCCTCAGCAGGTGGCACGGTGCTGGGACATCAGTAGGAGGACGGGTCTGCCTGGTGTAGAGGCCGAAGAGACGCCTTGACCTGTGGATGGCGTGCGTGGGTGTGTTAGTGGAGGGTGCGTTAGTGGAGGGTGCGTCCCTCTGCTGACGAGTGCGGCTCCCAGTGGTGCACCCCAGCACCCCGTTCCCCAGTGCCCGTGGCGGCGCGGCACGCTGACCGGGGGATCGCTGGCAGGCCGGAGCGCTGTCCTTGTCTGAGTAAACGTTTCATTGAGGTAGGACACAGGTGCACGGTGGCAGCCTGTGGCAGGGAGACGGGTCCCCAGTGACCCCCATCCAGGTCAAGAAGATGATTACACACCAGCCCCGAAGCCCCCACCCCTCCTAAGGGCCACCGCCACCCTGGCATCTGCCAGTAGAGCCCCCGTTAGCCACTTGGACTTCATGTAAACGGACCGCACGTTGTGAGCCGTTCCGTGCCCGGCACGTGTGGGGTCCGGCTTGTGCGTGGCTGCAGCCTGGTCCCCCCAGCTGAGTGTAGCACTCTGGTGTGTGGAGTGTGCCGATCACCTGGTGACGGGCACGGGGTTTGTGCGATAGGGTGGCAGCAGGTAGTGTGAGGGGGTCCTACCTTCTCACTGTGTGACCCAGCGCAGGTTACCTAACCTCTCTGAGCTTCAGATTCCCCACCTGGACAATGGGCACAATAACCCCTACCTCCCAGGGCAGTTAGGAGGGTCAGAGCAGAGTGGATATCTGGTGCCAGGTAAAACACCTTGGCTCCAGCTGAACACCAACCCAGGCCTCCCCTCTCGTTGGCCCCTTAGGAGCCACTCAGAAGCCCACCGTGGGGGTCAGGGAGCATGTCAGTGTCTGTGCGGCCCCTCAGCAGGACTCCTGTGATGGATTTTGGGCAGTGAGGCCCAGAAGGGCCCAGAATAGCAGCGGGGGGAGGGGGCGGTCCTCACTCCTACCCCAGTTCTGGGCTGATGGGGGTGCGATGCCTGGTGCCAGTGAGGTGGCATTGAGCAGCCGGAGACGTGGGGCCCTGGTCAGCATTAGTGGCACCGCAGGTGCCTGGTCTCTGTGTGTGCGTGGCCGGTCCAGGCTCTGCTGGGTCTAGCAAGTGCCGCTTGTCACACTTAGTGCCCGGCTGTCGGGGATGCCTGCTCCGAGGCCCAGGTGCTGGCCTCCAGCCCCCTGATGCTTCTCGGTTGGGCTTTGGTGGGTCTCAAATCTTCCAGCTTCAAAGGTAGGTCCTGGACCCCACGGTGCCTCTCCTGGCCCCGGGTGTAGGTGTGCACGTGTGTCTGCGCGTGCTCGCCCCCGTGACAGCTCGCCACGTGTCTGCCACAGGCCTTCCGGAGCAGTACTACAGCCTCACCTGGTTCCTGAGCCCCATCCTCGGCCTCATCTTCACGCCCATCATCGGCTCCGCCAGTGACCGCTGCACCCTGAGCTGGGGCCGCCGGCGGCCCTTCATCCTTGCCCTGTGCGTCGGCGTGCTCTTCGGCGTGGCACTCTTCCTTAACGGCTCTGCCATCGGTAAGTGTCCCTCCGCCACGGCCTGGCGGACGGGCTGTGCTCTCGGCGCCGTAGGTCAGCCTGGCCGGCCGTGGGCTGGCGCGGGCCTTCCGGGCTCTCCTGGCAGGGCTGGGGCCGGGCCCCACGTGGGAACGCCGTGGGGACCCGTTCGCAGGGAAGCACTTCCTGTTGTGACCCGCTTGTGTCCCCTGCGTATCTGACAGCGCGTCCTGTTTCCAGAGTTTCAGAAATTCCCCCTTCTCTTTTCTCCTTTTCTCAGACTTGGTATTGAAAGTGGCCAGACCCAAGCCCATACTTGTTTTTTTGTCTCGTGTACTCATGGTTGGTTCTGCCTTTGTTGTTGTTTTGTTTTGTAATTAAAGCCAGTCTGTGTGGGAAAATAGTTTTTGCCCTGAGGGAGCCCATCAAAACTGTTCAAAACAAGACCTTGTTTTCGGGCAGTGACTTTTTAAGACCGAGGCTTCATCTGTGTTCTGACGTATACCAGCAGACCCCAAGTCTGCGTCAAGTGAGGTGGAAGCGGTGACATTGGATCACTCACGGAGAGGCCCCAGAAACCCTTGGTTTCTCAGGGGCCTGTGTGGGGCCGGACTGGGGCCCGGGAAGGCCACTGCAGCCGGCTGGCCAGAAGTCTGGAGGGGGCCGCTTTCCGGGAACTGTGGGCACGGGGCTGCTGGTGCTCTCAGCCTGTCCCCTTCAGCCGATGGAGCAGGTGTCCCTTGCCAGCACTTTGACCCAGAGAGAAAGCATGGCGTTCTCCGAGGCTGTGTCTGTGGGGCTGGCATGGCAGTGACGTGGGGGCTCTGGCCTCCGCCTGGTACCCTGTCTAGCTGTGTTCACGCTTCTCCTGGGCTTCTCCCCTGCACCTCCCATGCTGCAGCTAACCTGCCCCGGGGCCCAGGTTCTCTACCCACGGCCCCTCCACATCCATGGGTACAGGATGCCAGCCGGCCTCATGGACCCAGCTGTAGCTTGGCCACTGGGGTACCAGTTTGGTCTCTGGGTTCATGGCAGGTGAGACGTGGCATGTGATTGCTGCTTCCTTTGGGTGCTTACAACCTGCTGAGGGAGGAATTGTTCTAGAAGTGGGGCCATTCCCGTCGCTCCTCAGAGCCGCACCTTTCTGGAACGTGGGCTGCTCCAAGAATGCACTTGACGACCCCGGGGCAGATCATGAGCACTTCTGTGGGCTGGGGTGGTCTGTCACCTGAGGTCTGGGTGTGGCCCTCTGCACAGCTGGCCTGTGTTTCTGGCTTGGTGCCTTGGGTACGGTCTGAGTACGACGTGTCATCAGTGCCGGCCTTGGAAGGTTTGTTCTTCTTGGAAAATAAACACATGCTCACCACGCAGCATCAGTGAGACAAACTCAAGCAGTCTTCCGTTGGAAGGTGTGAAACTACAGTGGATGACCAGGGAGACCCATCACGTGTTCAGTGAGCGCCGAAGGAGCACCCCCGCAGGCCCTGGCCCGGGAGCTGACCTCGAACCCCGGTGGGGTGCGTGTGACTGAGTGTGTCACACATCACCTTTCCTCACACTGATGTTCACTTAGTGCTCCGAACACGGTCCTCCTTCCCCAGTGAGGGTTGGGGAGGAAGGATCGTTTTCCCTTTTTAGTTACAAAATGCGAAGGTAAGTAAGCTTTGAGGTTCACCGAACAGTTAATGTGACTGGGGAGCAGAAATAACCCTGCAAACAACAGAAATGGAAAAAACAGGGCCTGTCTTCTGTACTGAACGTCTGTGCCCAGGAACACGCCCCTTTCAGGCGTTGGCAAGAGCGCCCCCATCCCCCTGTAGGTGGCTGTCTGGTCTTGGGAGCTGAGATCTGACTGCCCCTGTATGTTTGGTCAGGTCTGTCCCTTGGCGATGTCCCCAACCGGCAGCCCATTGGCATCGTCCTCACGGTGCTGGGGGTGGTCGTCCTGGATTTCAGCGCCGACGCGACCGAGGGCCCCATCCGGGCCTACCTGCTGGACGTGGTGGACAGTGAAGAGCAGAACATGGCCCTTAACACCCATGCCTTCTCCGCCGGTGAGCGCGCGCCCCCTTAACACCCACGCCTTCTCCACTGGTGAGCGCGCCCAGCTGGCCCCAGGCCGGCCGGTGCGCCGAGGCTGTTCCCAAGGCCCTCCTCCCCAAGGCCGTCGGGTGGCACTGGGCGGCGCTGGCCAGCAAGGCGGTGAGCAGGCCACTGCTAAGCTCTCCCTGCACTCGGGCACTGCTCACATCCGTTGGGAACAGCAGCTTCCTGAGCTTAAGGGATGGCGGTCAGTGCTGCCCAGAGTCCCGGGCAGCCATCTGTTTCCTATCCTGGCAGATAGCTGCTCCTGATTCCTTAGGCAGGAGTCTGTTAAGCCAGAACTCCAAACCTAGGGTCAGCTGTAGTTTCTCAGCTTGTTTTTCCTACCATTTACTCATTTTCCATCCCCAAAACTTGTCCTGACTCAGGACGTAGCTATGAATGTTGGCTCGGGTCGTGATTAAGGGTAAGGGCCCTTCGAGATCTTTTCCTAACTTCCCCCCTCCCCCCCCCCTCACCTCCTGGGAGGGAGTGTCGAGCCGCCCGACATGGCTCACAGGCTCCGTCTGTCTCCACCACCCACTCAGGCCTCGGCGGGGCCGTCGGCTACGTGCTGGGGGGGCTGGACTGGACGCAGACCTTCCTGGGCGCCTGGCTCCGGACACAGAACCAGGTGCTCTTCTTCTTCGCGGCCATCATCTTCGTGGTGTCGGTGGCCCTGCACCTGCTCAGCATCGAGGAGGAGCAGTACAGCCCCCAGCAGGAGCGGGGCGGGGAGGGGGCCGACGCCCTGCCCCCCACTGCCCGTGTGAATGTTCTGGACGGCGGCGTGGCCCTGTTCCCCGAGGAGGTGCAGTCGGAGCACGAGCTCACGCTGGACTACCTGAGCGTGGACATGGTGCGCAGCAAGAGCGACTCGGTGCTGCATGTGCCGGACGCCGCCCTGGACCTGGAGCCCGAGCTGCCCTTCCTGCCCGACATCGAGCCCTCCATCTTCCACGACGGCTCTTACCCCGGCACCCCCCGCAGCACCAGCCAGGAGCTCGCCAGAGCCAGGCCACCGCCCCGCCTGGCCTCACTGCTCAGGGAAACGGCGAAAGAGGACGAGACGCTGCTCGATAATCACTTGAATGAAGCCAAAGTCCCCAACGGCAGCGGCTCCCCCCCAAAAGACGGCCCCGTGGGCTACACGAGGGTGGACGTGAAGCCCCCCGCCGCGTCCGGCTCCATGAGGCGGCGCAGGCACATGTTCCGGCGGCAGGCCTCCAGCACCTTCTCCTACTATGGCAAGATCGGCTCCCACCGCTACCGGTACCGGCGGGCCAACGCTGTGGTGCTCATCAAGCCCTCACGCAGCATGAGCGACCTGTACGACCTGCAGAAGCGGCAGCGACAGCGCTGCCGGCACCGGAACCAGAGCGGGGCCACCACCTCGAGCGGCGACACGGAGAGCGAGGAGGGCGAGGGCGAGACCACCGTGCGGCTGCTCTGGCTGTCCATGCTGAAGATGCCCAGGGAGCTGATGCGTCTCTGCCTCTGCCACCTGCTCACCTGGTTCTCTGTCATCGCCGAGGCGGTCTTCTACACCGACTTCATGGGCCAGGTCATCTTCGAAGGGGACCCCAAGGTGAGCGCCCGGGCGCGTGTGCCCGCGGCCGCAGCCTAGCGCGCTGCGTCCGAGAGGCTGCTCCCGAGGGGGTGCAGGGGGGGCAGGCGGCTAGCGTGCGCCCCTGTTGCTGTGCTCGGAAGGTCCACAGAGAGTAGCTGGGGACGCCGGGGGCTCCACGAGGCAGGAGCAGCTGGGAGAGGCTTGAGGGGGGCACTGCCGCAGCGCCCCACTGCTGTGCACCGGCCTGCCCCAGAGCTCAGCGGCTCCACGGAGGGCCCCTCTGCGCCGCGGCCTGGCCCGGCCGGGACCTGGTTCTGTTCCCCGTGCCATTAGCTGGCTCACGACCTGTGGCAGCGTTGCCCGACATTGGGCCAGATGGCCTCAGCCCAGGCTCTGGCCTCCCTCCCCTCCGGCTCCGGCACAGGACAGGGGCGAGGCTGGGAGGGGTTAACACCACGTGCTTGGGTCCCAGCCGGGACTGTGGCTGAGTCTCCTGTCAGTCAGTGTAGCATTCATCACTGTTTGTAAAATGAAGAGCTTGCTTGCAGTTGAGATGTAAAGTCACTTTCTTTGCCCAAAGGGTGTGGCACGTGATCCCTGCCCCCCTGAACCCCAGTCTCATTTCCGGAACAGGCCCCCTCTAACTCGACCGCCTGGCAGGCCTACAATGCTGGCGTGAAGATGGGCTGCTGGGGCCTGGTGATTTACGCGGCCACCGGTGCAATTTGTTCAGGTAAGCGATCCTCAAGGTGGAGAAGTATTGCTCCCCGGGAGATGCCCAGTGATGGGAAATAGGGCCAAGGTCATCCTGCTCGGAAGGCGGGCCTGACTTTGAGCAGGACTGTTGTTCAGGGGGCAGACGCATGGAAACTTGTGTGTCTAGAATTGGGCATCCTGAGACCTCTGTGGTTCCTGCCCGGGGGCTCCTCAGAGAGGGGCTCTGCTGGAGATGGGGTCGGGAATGGGGGAACTCCAGGAACCATGCCCACAATCCTGGGAGAAGGGTCTTTTGCATCTTAGCCAGGAGGGCAAGGAGAGGTGGTGCCGGCATCCCAAGGCCTGCATGAGGGCATGAGGTGTGTTTGCAGCCGTCAGGGTGGCTGTGGGAGCAGTTTGCCGTGGGGGAGAGGCCTTTCCCTGGAGGTGCAGGTTATCCTTGAGGATGGGGGTCGGGGTGGCATGCTTAGGCACACCTTCCAGAAATGGGGCACAGTCAGGGTCCGGGATCTCTTTAAACAAGTCTGGCCTAGGTCCTGCCCATTCTCTACATGAACCGTGGAGGGGGAGGTCAGCTTTGTTTCAGCCTGGCCTGGACCTGAGGATGGCCAAGGTGAAGGCCATGAAGCAGTGGGAAGCCCGCCTGACCATCACCACAGCATTGTCTGTGTTTGACAGAGAAGTTCTCAGGAAGGCCGTAGAGGTGCTTCCTGGGGGAGGTAACATTAAGCCGCTGGGTCAGAAAGGGTCGGCAGGAGGCTGTCCCTCTAGACCCAGGGGTTCACCCGTGAGGAAACCAGCCACAACTCGAGATCCCAAGTCAAGACTGGTGTGGGGCTGGACTGGTGGGCAGGGTCCTGGCCAGGCCGGCCTACGGGGCGGGGAAGCCCCAGGGAGCTGCAGGGTGGGACCAGGCTCTGGGCTCTGGGACCCAAGAGGGCTCATGTCTGAGGTGCTGGAGCCCCAGGGAGTTGAGCGAGGCACGGTTTGCCGCAAGCTGTTGGGGGCAAGTGGGCCGCGATGTGGGGGCAGGTGGGCATCGAAGGAGCCTCCTTGGAGTGGAGGCAGCAGGGGGCTGTGGGGGGCGCCCGACGGGAGTGAGGTGGGCACGCAGCTCAGGGCCTTGTGGCCACACTCTCTCTACAGCCCTGTTACAGAAATACTTGGACAACTATGATCTGAGCATCAGGGTCATCTACGTGCTGGGGACTCTGGGCTTCTCCATCGGCACAGCCGTGATGGCCATGTTCGCCAACGTCTATGTTGCCATGATCATGATCAGCACCATGGGCATAGTCTCCATGAGCATCTCCTACTGCCCCTACGCCCTGCTTGGGCAGTACCATGACATCAAGGAGGTGCGTCCGTGGCTGGGGGGCGGGGAACAGTGGATGAAGTGCTGGGGCACGAGGTCACCAGCCCAAAATGTACATCAGGTCAGATCATCAGACCCATCTGGCTCCAAAGCCCGTGTTCTTCTCCACTCATCTCGAGGCAGAGCTCTGTACCTTCCACTTGGGGGACATTTGGGGTGATCCCCCTAGATCTTTGGTTCTGAAGGGACCAACAGAGCCACCACCTGCCTGGGTCAGTCTGAGGCCCAGGCTTCCTGGCTGCAAGGCTCTGTACCTTCAGTGGCCTGGGCCACTGGTACCTGCCTGGAGGCTTCAGTTGCATCTTGAGGGATTTTGGTTGGGCACCTGGGAGGCTCCCTGCCCCCTATTGTCCCCTCGTAGACCCCTGAGGACTGCCAGCACTGTCCTGTCCAGTTGAGCGTGAGGCACCTGGGTCAGTCTATGCTTTGAGTACCTACATTTAAAGAGAGAGTAGACAGGTGAAATCACTTTAATGGTGTATTTTGTTTATCGCAGTACATCCAAAACACCCATTATTTCAACACATTCAGTAGAAAATATTGATTATTCTCCCCAAGCCCTGAAATGAGGGTGTATCTTATACCTACGGTTCCTCTCGACTCAGACCAGCCATCTTTCAAAGTGCTTAGTAGCCACAGTGCGGATGTAGACCGTGGTTCTCAAGCTTCAAACACAGACCCTAAAAGGAAAGGAAGAAACCCAAAAAAGCTCGGATTTCTTTCTTCCTAAACCTAAACTATGTTTAATCTTTCCTTGCACAATTATAGAAGCAAAGTAAATCCACTGTGATTAGGTTCCTATCAAATACCAAACTAACGAAAATCCAAAGAACAGCGTTATTTTTTTAATAAGCTTTTTAGTTGGAGCATAATATGACTACAAGAAAAGTACACAAACTGTAAGTGATGAAGAGCTTAGTGGATTTTTGGAAAACAAACTGGAAAAGCTAATGCAGACCCAGAAACAACAGAAAGCTGGGCCTCATCCTAACCTCTGCCCCTGTGTAGTCATCCTGCCAGTGTTTGAACCTTATGCGACTGGAATATCTGCTTTGACTTCACGCCTGTGCTTATGGAGGGCGGCGGTTCTTCCTTCCCTTTCGTCTCTCACCATCTGGCCACAGTCTGTGCTCCGTGCTGCTGGCGCTGGCATTGGGTGGTGCCCTTGTTTCTGGTCGCCCTGTCCTCTCTTCCACTGGCTGGTCTGTCCTCAGACCAGTGTTCTACTCTTCTGAGTAGCTTCGTAGTAAGACCCGACACCTGGTGCTGTGTGTCCTTCAACTGTGATGTTCGTTACGATTGTCCTGGGTATTCTTGACGGTTTACTTTTCATCTAAATGTTAGATCGGTTTCTAGGCTTTTGCATTGGAAACACATTGATGAAATAGATCAATTTGGGGAGAGTTATAAACTTTATAGTACTGGGCCTTTCAACCCATACATATGGTGTATTCTTCTGTTAATTCTTACAGCGTATCTGTGGATTCTTTTGGACATCCACAATCACATTATCCGTGTATAATGAGATTTATTTTTTCTTTTCCAATCCTTAATACATCTTACTTATTTTCCTTGCCTTCTTGCAATGGCCAGAATCTCCAATACAATGTTGAATAGAAGTGGGACGGGGTCAGGGGACAGGCTGAGTGGAAGGCAAGTTTTGTGTCCAGACTTCTGAGCTAATATTCGAACCACGGGGACGTTGACTGACGGCTCAGCCCCCCCCCCCCCCCCCGCCCGGCCCTCACGCTTGTGCTCTCTTCTCTTGCAGTATGTGCACCACAGCCCCGGGAACTCCAAGCGCGGCTTTGGCATAGACTGCGCAATCCTCTCCTGCCAAGTGTACATCTCCCAGATCCTGGTGGCGTCCGCCCTCGGGGGCGTGGTGGACGCCGTTGGGAGCGTGCGTGTCATTCCCGTGGTGGCCTCCGTGGGCTCTTTCTTGGGCTTCCTGACAGCCACGTTCCTGGTGATCTACCCGGAGGTGTCTGAGGAGGCCAAGGAGGAGCAGAAAGGCCTGTCGCGCCAGCCGTCAGGTGACGGCGGGGACGGCAGCCAGAAGCCCACCGTGCTGACGCTGTCCCGGAAGCAGGGCCTGCAGGGGCTGGTGGAGACAGAGTCCATGGTCTGAGCCTCGCCCCTGTGCACACACATTCCGGGGGGGGGGGGGGGGGGGGGGGGGGCAGGGGTGGTCACTGTTGGCTTTGGTGGCAGCACAAAGCAGAGTTCCTTCACAACACGGGTGGGGGTGCGGTGGTCGTAGGGTAGGCCTGAGCCACTAGGCAAAAACACCACACTAACTACTCTTTCCACAATTAAATCATTTGAAATATTTTTTTTTAATTGAAAAGGATCTTCTAATTTCAACTCTTTTATTCCGCAGGTATATTACTCTGCATGTTTTTTAAAATTACAAGTCAGATTTACAATAGACACAGGCAATTTAGAGAAAAGTAAGATTTTCATTTCCAAGGTTATAATTGGAAACAGAAGTATGTGCTGTCCTTCGTGTAGCCGGTGACTGAACCTTTCCACGCCTCTCTGGACGCCTGCAGGCGTTGGGACTTCCTGTCAGATCTCACGTTTTGTTGGTGCTGCAGTCACTGGAGAGTATTTTTCTTTATTGTTATTTTAGAAAACAATGTTTTTTCTTTCAAAACTGGTTTCCTTAGAAGAAACAGCGTTTCTTCTTTTTCCTCAGAGATTCTGACAGATGGCGTGAGCGGCAGGCCCGCCTCTGGGCAGCAGGAGGCGGCAGCCGCACCCCCACCCACAGGGAGGCAGGGCCCCAGGGACCCCGTGGGCGGGAGAGGGTGATCGGAGGGTGACCCACGGGGACGGCGGGCTGGGACGGGCACCCGCGGCGGGCAGCGTCCCAACTGGCAGATGGGCCCCCCCCCCCCGGTAGGCGGGCGCGCGTGTCCATGCCCAGACCCCCGACCCCGTCATCTTTGTCCGAAGCTCCCCAGAGCGGTGGTGGACTCTTTCATTGCACTTTGACTCGTGTTTCAACCATTTGTTGGGGAAATCATGAGGGCAGAGCTCCAGGCGTGGCCTTGCCCCCTGGGTCCTGCCACCAGGCCTACCTCGGGTGTGTGGGGCGCGGCCCCGGCGCGTGTGAACTCCTCATGCTGGGACTCTACTGACCTCTTCTGACCTCTTCGCCTGCTCCTCTCGCGCGACTCTGGAACCGGAGCAGTGGCAAAGTGAAGCAAGTGTCTGGGCCCAAAGGAAGGTCCACTCCCCCAGAGGACTCTGGCGGTGTTTTCTGCTTCCAGCGTCTAAGCCAAACCCGGACTTTGGGGAAAGTACAGTCACGAAATGCTGCAGCTACTTGGGAATGCTTTCCAAACCACAGTCTCTTTATAACTGAGCAGTTTCTGCTTTTCTTACTTGGAATGGTCAGTCTAAGCTTCCTGGTGTCACCTGGACACAGACAATGGTAATACTTCGCTGCCTCAAGTTGTTTTTTAAATAAAGAACTTTAGGATGCATGAACAATCATGCTGCAATATGATCATTCTAAAGCAAATATATATGCATACATATATATATATATATATATTTCAAGATGAGACTAAGCAGTTTTTAAATAAATTACTTGAATTTTCTGTGTATCCCAAGGACTGGCTGTCTAGTGTACTTGGCCAGCCTCTGGCCGCGCCGTGTCTCCCGGCCGCTGGTGGCGCGCTGTGCAGGCCGTGTTTGTGTCTTAGGACCAGCGGGGCCCGTCCACTCAGGAGCCCAGGACCTCGGAGGGCCGGCACCAGGACGCTAGCGTTCTCCGCGTGTTCACGCGTGAGGCTGGCCTCGTGAATGTGGACCTTGGACAGGGAGAGTCTGTCCTGCTCCTGGAAGCGCTGGCTGGCCTGGGCACGAAGCCCCAGCTTCCTGCGCCAGCCAGGCTGGGCACCCTGGGCAGGTCCCTGTATCCAGTTCACCCCAGCCCCCTGACAGCTTTGCGGCCCTGGGTCCCCCTGCTTTGGTTCTCAGGGCCCCAGGAGGGGCCTCCAGGGCACAGCCTCCATCTAGCCAGCCTGCTCCGTAGGGGTCTCCCTGTGGCCAGAAAAGTGGGAAAAGTGGGCGGCAGGAGAGCGGACTATGCGGGTGGTGGTGGAACAGTCCCGAATCCAGACGTGACGTGAACGAGCGTTTGCCTCTGGGCCACCCACCTCCCTCCAGGGCCGGACGCACGAGGCCTGGCTGGGACTCGGCGTTTAGGCACAAGGAGCTTACGGTGGGACCCCTGTCATCAAAGCGTGTTAGCCCTTGACGTCCCAGCCTCTTCCACTTCACCCTGCTCTGAAATACCAAGGAGCCCAGGAGACACGTGGCTGAGGCTCCCTGTTAGAAGAGGAACAGTGCACCCCTCCCAGGACCAGCCGGCCTGGGCTGGGGGTGCTCCAGTAGCTGTCTAACGTGGATGTTTATGACCAGTCTTCCTCCCTCTGTAGGTCTGGTCTCGCAGACCTACGAGGAGAGGGAGGAGGTGCCTTGTGGTTTGGATCAGAGTCGGTCTCCGGAGCTGCCTTCCTGGGCCCTCGTCCCGGGTGTGAGCACAGAGGGGCACCTCTGCCCACCCTCGAAGTGACATGTCAGGATCGCACTGTGTGTGCACCAGTGTCTTAAGAGCCGTGAGGAGGAGCCGGCCGTGGGCACAGCGTGGTTGCGCTCTGTGGCTCAGCGGAGGGTGGGAGGCGGTGTTCTCTAATGCGGTAGCTCAGGTGGGCCCCAGGGGGACGGAGGAGAATGTCCCAGAGCAGGCCATCTTTGGCCTGGTGGTGGAGAGTTCTCTGACAGGCCCACGCGTGCCCGCTGGGTGGGCTGGCAGGTGTCGATGCCCGGGACAGGGGTCCTGGGGTTTGTGGGCCTAGGTCCGTGGGCTGGGAGTGTGGCCGGCAGTTGGTTTACTGTGTAGTATAAATGGGCTGCTTACCAAAACAGGGTAATGTGGGTCTGATTGGCACTTTTGTTCCCTATAAAAGTCAACGAAGTAAAAAATCAAGGAGATGACTCGAACCCGTGCAGCCGAAGTCTGGACTGTGCTGGAGCCGGGGTGGGGAGGTGGGCGGGCGTCTCAGCTGGCAGCCTCTGTGGCCCCCGCCCAGAGGCGCTCAGGTGTGTTCCTTAAAGGTACCAGTGTGTGGGGAAGTGGGTCTCTGACCCCCAAATCCCCAAAGGGCAACCGGCGTGTGGGGCTGCAGGAAGCAGGAGGCAGAGGGGAGCTGAGCTCAGGCTGAGGGGCGGGGCTTCCTGTCCATCCCCCGCCCCCCCCCCCCCCCCCCCGGGGTGGCACAGCCTGGCAGCCTGTGACGGCTAACGTGTGTGTCTGACGACTCGAGGAGGTGCTGACTGTTCCCTTCGGGGTCTGATGGCGCCTGTGGCAGCTGGAGTTGGCGGCACCTGTCACTGACCAAGTTTGTAAAACACCCGCAGTTCACAGCTGACCCGCACGCGCTTCGCCAGAGACACTGACCAGCTAACCCTCAGTGAGGGCGCTGGCAGCCAGTCCTCTTGGGAGGGCGCTGCTGGGGACAGACCCGTCTCCTTCGTGTTGTATCTGCGGGCATCCATCTCCCTGCCCGCTTCCGGGCCGCTTCCCGAGCACTCCTGGAGTGGGAGTGCGGCTGGAGGGGGACTCAGCCCAGCGCTCACCGGGAGTGGGGTCGATGCGGCCCATCTGGGGGCCCAGCCTCAAAGCTGCGCGTTACCTCCTCACGGGAAGCCAGCTGCCACCGTCCCGGCCCAAACCCCGAGTCTTGAGATGGCCCTTTGGACAGCCCATCCTCAGGAGCCGGCTCTTTCCACCGGGACCTCCGGCAGAGCTCAGTGCCCACCCCCCACCTGCTGAGTCCGCTGGCTCTCCCCTGGGCTGCTGGGGGCACGTCTCCTTGTGCCATGGACTGAGATGGTCTCTTGGTGGTGGAAGGACCCGTTTGTTGGAAATGCCTCTTGTTACGAGAGAAACTCCCCAGGCATCTCGGAGCAACACTAGTTCCATTGTGAACTGGCCACGGGACTTTTTTTTATCAACTTATTAAGTTGGGGCAGTATACTAGCTCTTGCTGATTTTAGCAACGATACAAGTGTGTGTTAAACACAATGTTTTATGAGGAAAGGGGATTATAAAGAAGAGTAATATCGCATATTAACTTTTTATATTAAGTGGTGCAAAGTGGCCTGATGTCTCTGTGTCTGTACGCGAGCCCTCGGTTGTGTTGTTTCTTTCCAGGTACACTGAGCTTGCGTGTCGGCCTCATTGTTGTGCACACGGTTGTTTGTGGGGCACTCCATCTCCACACCGAGGCCGGCCTGGCCTCCCCCCAGGGCCTCCCTGGGTCTGTTTTGCTGTAACTCTGTGGTTAAATCTTAATAAACCTTCCCTACCAGGTGACCACGTGGGTGTGTCTGAGTCACTTCCCCGCAGCCCCTCCCTGTGCCTTCCTGTGGCTGGGCTGGGGACCTGGGCCTGCCCTGCCCCCCCCCCCCCCCCCCCCCCCCCCCCCC
>NW_027397067.1:80681052-80699189 GCF_003265705.2 Callorhinus ursinus | reverse complement strand
CCCCCCCCCCCCCCCCCGGCTCGGGCCAGGGTGGGTCTCATGGGGGGAGGGCAGAGAGCCCCCAGGCCTGCCGCCGAGTGTGGACAGAGTATGGGCTCACTGAGTCTTCCGAGAACCTCCCCCCACCCCCAGTTCCCAAGCCTGGGGGCCCGTGTTGGAACCCCCCAGCACAGGCCACGTTCAGCCCCGGCCCCTCCGGGACAGCTCCCTCGGCCAGAGGCTCTGCCTGCCTCGCGGGGCCCAGGGGCATCCAGGTAGGAGCCATGCTGGCTATGCCCAGCGGGCCGGCCCGGGGCTGGGGCCCCAGGACAGGTGTGGCCCCAGGTCTGGCCTCCCCTCCTGTGAAGAGGGGGAGCTGCTCAGAAGCTGGGCCTGCACCTCTGGCCACACAGGTAAGCAGCTGAAGCCTGAGGTTTGGGGTGCCTGTGCCTCAGGCTGGGTGGGGCCCTGGGCGGCAGAAGCTGCTGCCACCCCCCGGGGTGGCCCCGGAGGAAGCGGGGGTGGGGGGAGGGGAGGGAGGGAAAGGTTACTCAAGGCCACAGGGCCAGGGATAGCTGAACCCAGGGCGGGGCACCGGGAGGGAGGGAGGGACCGTGTGGTCCCGGCGGGGTCCCTGTGGAGGGGGTGGTGGCTGAGGCTGGAGGCCCCTGGAGCTCTGTGCAGCCTTCCTGCTGCCCCCACAACGCCCGCTGCCGCCCGCCCGGCCTCCGTGAGCCTCACCTGGTGCAGGTGCCAGGTGGCGGGCGGTGGGGGAGGGGGCGGGGGGGGCAGCCTGCCAGATTCTGCACATGCTGACGCAGAAACCACGTGTTGGTTTGGTTTGGTTTTGTTTTTACAAAAAACGGAACCACGCATGGGTTTGCAATCGACATGTTCTGTTTCGCACAATATTTGATCATCATATTCGTATGTGTAGGTCTCCTACATCCTTTTAATAAGATGAACAGAGGGTTTTTGTTTTGGGGGTTTTCTGTTTTTTGTTAGTGAAGTTTCTGTCTACTGTGTATATTTCCTCTACCTTTCTTAAAAATGCAGCACTAATTTACTTTTTCTGGGTGACGCACTTTAGGATTTTCCTGGGAAGGATGGGGCACCTCAAGTAGGAGCTATGTAGACAAGAACGATTTATTTGTGAAACAGTTACATTATTAATGAGAGAGCTCACCTCTGGCTTCTCACTCCATCTGGAGAACACATTGGTTGTAATTATCAGTCTTTCGCTTCCACTAACGTGGCTCTTTGACATCATTATGTTACTTGGTTCTTCCAACGAAATGGAAAGGAGGAGACTGTACTATAATTTTTAGATCAGGAAACCACTCAGAGACCAGAAGGCAGACACACACGTGTTCTATTCCAGGCTCTTAGAAATGGTAGAAAGCGCACATACACTCCGACAAGGGTAGGAATCCTGGAAGGATGGAAAGCAATCAGACTGGAGACGGAAACAATCTGAAATGCTCACAGGGAACTTTTGTGAAGGGTTGGAAGGAGGTTCCGTGGGGAGGGGGATTTGGAGGCAGCTCACACATCCCATAGCTCTCTGGCGGAGGTGGTCGCTCCGGGAGTGAAGGCCTTGCCCAAGCGGCCTTCTAACTATCTGAAGGGATTGCCGAGTCACGTGCTAGGTGTATTTTTAACATTATAAAAAGCTACCAAACGTTCCCGGGGGGGCCCCACGAGTCTGCTCCCACAGCCATGAGCGAGAGCTCTAGAGGCTGCTGCGCGTGCCTGCCCAGCACCCGGCCAGGCCAGCTTACCCAGTGTCGGCCAGTCCCCGGCTGGGCGGCTCCCAGGAACACTCGGACGCTAAGCATCTCTTCCTGGGTCTGCCGTTTGCACATCTTCCGTGGAATGTCAAACTGGAGGTTCTGTCCTGGTGTTTAGTGGGTTTTTCTTATTAATAGGTTTTTAAGGCTACAAGTCCTGATGACTATTTTCTCCTAGTCTCAGAGAGGAAGAAGTGTGCCTTGTTCCTGAGTTCTGAGGGAAAGACTGAGTCTCTGGCCACGAAGTACGGCGGGAGCTTTCATCCTGAGCGGACGCTGAATTCCCTCATGGGCTCTTTCTGAATCTAGTGAAATGATCATGTGTTCCTCGTTTGAGTTTGTTAATACAGTGAATTACATCATGGGCTCGAATATCCTCCCAGTCCTGGGATGAATTCCACTCCGTCATAGGTATTATCCTTTTCACTTATTGCTGGATTTCTTTTTTTTTAAAGATTTTATTATTTGACAGAGAGAGAGAGCACAAGCAGGGGCCGTTGCAGGCAGAGGGAGAAGCAGGCTTCCCGCGGAGCAGGGAGCCCGACGCGGGACTCGATCCCAGGGCCCTGGAATCACGACCAGAGCCGAAGGCCGACGCTTAACCGACTGAGCCCCCAGGCGCCCCTACTGCTGGATTTGAATTTCTAAAATGTTGTTAAAGATTTTAATGTTTATATTTATGAAGGGAAATGGTGTTTGTTTTTTTTCTTTGTAATGTCTGGTTCTGGTAGCAAGGCAATATTGGTATAAAATGAGATAGGGAGGCGTTCACTCCTTATTTTTATGAAAAAAATTAGCATAGAAATTACATGTTATCCTTGTATGTTTGGAAGAGTTCACCAGTGAATTTTTAAAAAGATCTATTTATTTATTTTAGAGAGAAAATGTGCGAGGGGGGCGCGGAGCAGAGGGAGAGGGAGAATCCCAAGCAGGCTCCACGCCCAGCACGGAGCCCAGCGCGGGGCTCGATCCCACGACCCTGAGATCATGACCTGAGCCAAAACCAAGAGTGAGATGCTCAACCAACCGAGCTACCCAGGCGCCCCCATCGGTGAATTCTTTTTTGTTTTTTTGAAGGTTTTAAACTATGGGTTAAATCTCTTGATTAGAAATGAGGCTCTTCAGGCTATTTCTTCTGGAATGAGCTTTATTGCTCTGTGCCTTTGAAATAGTGTTTACATTCCAGCCATGTTGTCAAATTCATTGGTATCAAATTCAAAAAATTCCCTTACTATCTTTTTCAACAGCTGTAGGATCCATAGATTTTTTGTTGTTGTTGTTCTGGTTTTTAATTGAGGTGAACTGACATACGGCGACACAGTGTGCGAGTCTGTGAGTTTTGACACATGCACATCCCTGAGTAACACACACATTCTGCATAGAACATCTTTCTCACTGCAGAAAGGTCTCTCTTGACGCCTTCCAGTTCAATCCAATCCTACATTTACATTGATTAGATATCAGGCAACCACTGATAGGACCTGAGCATGGATTAGTTTTGTCTGTTTTGGACTAAATATGGATGGAAACAGTCTGCAGCCTTTCTGCCTGGCTGCTTTCACCCATTGCACTGCCTCGGAGGGTGGTGGTACACACTGCCGTGTACCAAGTGGGCCAGTCTCTTCACTGATGGGAGGACACACCACAACCGTTCTCTGGGTGATGGGCGTCTCCAGTGTAGCCCTATTACAAATAAAGATGCTATGGACATACTCATAAGAGTCTCTTTGTAGACACAGGTTTTCGTTCCTCTTGGGTAAAAAACGAGGTGGGGGGGTGCCTGGGTGGCTCAGTCGGTTAAGCGTCCAACTCTTGATTTTGGCTCAGATCATGATCTTAGGGTCGTGAGATCAAGCCCCATGTTGGGATCCCTGTTCACGGGGAGACTGCTTGTGGTTTTCTCTCTCTCTCTCTAAAATAAATAAATCTTAAAAACAAACAAACCAAAAAAAAAAACCAAAAACCCGAGGTGTGGAATTGTGGAGTTGTAGGGTAGGTATGTGTCATTAAGAAACTGGCAAACAGGCGCCTGGGTGGCTCAGACGGTTAAGCGTCTGCCTTCGGCTCTGGTCGTGATCTCAGGGTCCTGGGATGGAGCCCCGTGTCGGGCTCCCTGCTCGGTGGGGAGTCTGCTTCTCCCGCTCCCTCAGCCCCTCCCCCCTGCTTGTGCTCTTGCTTGCTCTCTCTCAAATAAATAAATCTTAAAAAAGTAAAAGAAACTGGCAAACCGTTCTCCCAAAGTGGCTGAGCTTTTATCCAGCAGTCATACACAGTAAATCCCATTTGCTGCATATCCTCATCTATGTTCATTATTGTGACTCTTTAATATGAGCTATTCTAATGACTATCAAGTAGTATTTCATTGTGGCTTAATGTCTTTCCTAAATGACTAATGATTTTAAGCATCTTTTCAAATTGGCATCTATATATCTTCATTAGTAAAGTATCCTTTGCCCATTTTTTAATTGGGCTGTTTGTATTGAGTTGTAGAAGCTCTTTATATGTCATGGGTAGAAGTCTTCGTCAGATCCAGCATTGTAAATATTTCCTTTCGGGTTTTTTTTTTTTTTTAATTTCTTAATGATGTATTTTAATGATGTACAATTTATCATTTTTTTTCTATTTAGCTTTTATTGTGTTTTCTCTAAGATATCCTTATCTATACCAAGGTTGCAAAGATATTCCTTGTTTGTTTCTAGAAGTTATAGTTTTACATCTAGATGAACCACCTCGAATTAAATTTTTTGAAGTGAGATTAGGGTTGAGCTTCTTCCTATTTCCACACATTTATCCAGTTGTTACAGCACTATTTGTCAAAAAGATTTCCCTACTGAATTGTCTTGCAATTTTTGTTGAATATCAACTGTCAGTTGACAGTTGTATCAACTGATACAGTCAGTTAAGCGTTATCAACTGATATAGTCAGTTACGCGTATGTTTCTAGATCCTACTTTCTGTTCTGTTGATCTGTTTATGCCCACACTCTTACCGTCTTGATCACTGTAGCTTTTGGGGAAGCTTTACATTACATACTGTGAGTTCTCTAGCTCCGATTTTTCCAGGGTTATCTTGACTATTCAACTTGGCATTTCCATGTGTGCGTGCATGCCTGTGCATGTCAAATTGTCAACATATATATTTTTAAATTGTGTTGGCATTTGGATTGGAATTACATTGAATCTACTGGGTTGACTTGGAGAAAACTAACATTTTTACAATATTTAATCTTCTCATCCATAAACATAGTATACTTTTTAATTTGTTTAGGCCTTTTAAAATTTCTCTCAGCAGTGTTTTTGAGTTCAGTATACAGGTCTAGCACATCTTTTTCATTAAATTTATTCGTATCTGATGTTTTTAATGCTATCATAAGTCATATTTTTACATTTTCCAATTGTTTGTTAAAATATAGAAATGCAGTGGTTATTCTGTATTGACCTGTATCCCACAATCTTGCTAAATTTGCTTGGTCTGATACTTCCTTTAAAAAAAGATTCTTTAGGATTTATGTAATCGATAATGCTGGCTGTGTATAAATAGTTTGTCCTTCTTGTCCAGTCTTTCAATCATCTATTTTTGCCTTCGTGCCAAGGCCAAGACCTGGGGTGTGGTGTTGAATGGGGGGATGAAAGTGCGCGTCCTTGCCCTGTTCCCAGTCTTAGAGGGGCACAGCCGGTCTGCGGCCGTCAGGTGCGACGTCCGTTGTGGGTTCCCGCAGGTGCCCCGTATCAGTCTGAGGACGTTTGCTTCTCAGTTTGCTGGGATATGTATTGTGAACGATTATTTTATTCTGTCAGTTTTTTCCTGCATCTGTTGAGATAACCACTGTAGCTTTTCTCCTTTATTCTGTTAACATGTGGAATTTCCAGATTGATTGTCGAATGTTAAATTAGCTTTGCGTTCCTGGAGCAAGCCCCACGTGGTCATGCTGTATTATCCTTTCAAAATGTTGCTGGATTCAACTGGCTAATATTTTGTTCAGGCATTTTGCATCTATGTTGATGAGGGGAACCAATGTGCGCTTTTATTTTCCTGTAAGATCTTTTGTCCGGTTTTAGTACAGCATCATGCTGGTCTCCTAAATGGGTCAGGAAGTGCTCCCTATCCTTCTGCAAGACTTCTGTGGGATTCTAGTATTCCATCCTAAAGAGTTTGTTAGAATTCACTAATGAAACCCACAGGGCCCGGAATTTCCTGTGCGGGAAGGTTTTTGACCAAAGTCAATTTCCTTAATAGATGTAGGACTATTAAGATTTTCTGTTTCCTCTTGCACTGGCTTCAGCTTCATACAGTTGTTTCTCAAGAACTTTGTACATTTCACCAAATTTATTGCCATAAAGTTGTTCACCTACTGTTTTGATGTCAAGAAGATTTCAGCCTGTCTTTCGTTCCTGACACTGGTGATTTGTGTCTGCTCCTTTTCTCTTGATTGGTTTTACAAGAGTTTACCAATTACTTTACAGAACCAACTTTTGGCTTTGTTGATTGCTTTCCATTTCACTGATTTTGGTCTTATCTTTATTATTTCCCTCCTTTACATATTTTGGATTAAATATGCTTTAATCTTTTCCTATATTCTTATGATGGAAGTTTAATGTTAAACCTTTCTTCTAATAGAGGCATTTAAAGCGATAACCTTTCTTCTAAACACTGCTTTAACTGCATCTCACGAATTTTGTACTTTTTAAATTTCTTGTGTAATATTTTTATTTGACCCATAGGTTATTTGGAAGTAATGTTTAATTTCCAACATAATTTTCATTTGGGGATTTTGAGGGCATTGTTGCTGTTGATTTCTAATTTAAGTCTGGTGTGGTCTGAGAACATATTCTGTAAGATTTAAATCTTTTCACACTTAATAGTCCAGCTTGATGGCTTGATGAACATTCTACGTACACTTGAAAAGAAGGGGTATCCTGTTGTGGGGTGTAGTGTTCTGTAATGTCAGGCCACACTGGCGGATGGTGTTGAACCTTCTATGTCGTCACTGAGTTTTTGTTTACTGGTTCTCTCACCGAGGGAAGGGTGTGAAAATCTCCCGACTCCTAGTGTGGATCTGTTTTCTCCTATAGTTCTACCATGTCTGCTTCATGTGTCTTGAAGCTCTATTAAGTGCATATATAAATATATATGGATTATGTCTTATGGATTAATAACACTATCACAAGGAACAGAATTGTCTTTTTGGCATTATGCACACGAGTTGGAGTCTGTTTTGTCTGACGCAAATAGCGATACCGCAACTGTGCTGATTGTCTGCCTTGTGTGCCCGTTCCAGCTTTCACGGCGCACCCCCCCCCCGCCCCAGGTTGGTGTATTTAAAGTGCATCTCTTGTAGATGATGTGTGTGTTGGTCTGTGTCTTCTTCCAAGGACACCTGTCATTGCATTTAGGGCCCGCCCTAAGCCAGGATGACCTCATCTTGGGTCCTCCAGGGGACGGGACATGGACTGGCCTTTCTGGGCCACTGCAGCTGCTGTCACGTGTTTACAAGCTCTGAGTATTTTCACGAGCGCCCAGCAAAGCAGCCTGGCTGGAGTATTCTCTGGGCCGTTCCGGGGCCCAGCAGTGGAGCGTGCTTCTTAGTCACCCCACCAGCCCAGGACTTCATGGACTAGGCCTGGACTAGGGCCTGCGGGCCTCTGGCCTCACCTGGGGCCCTGTTCCACCTCTCTGTTCCAAGGCACAGAAACGTAGAGCTTTGGAGTCCTGTGCCTGCTGAAGGTCATGGTCACGCCATAGCAGAGCAGTAGCAGCACAGGTGAAAAACTAGTTCCTGAGTGTCTGAGCCTCTTACTCGCCCGGAGACCCCATGGCATCGCTGCAAGAAATACAGACATTTCCAGGCAGTAGACACAGTGGGGCAACTCTGCCTGGCTTTCTATCCAAGCCTTCCCCAGCCATGCGGAGGAAGCACCCCTTCATCTTCCTAAGGAATCTTCTAGAAATGGACAGAAGTCATGTGCTTTTAATTCAGACATTACAATCACATCCGATTCCAAGGTTGTCATTTGAGAGCAGCCAGTGCGTTCACATATTGAGAGAGCAGATCGTAAAGGCGGTAGCAAGTGACCATCTGGACAACTTCAGCAGTAGCAGAGTGGGGCAAGCGTGTAATGGGCGTCGTAGCGCTGGGCCGGCACCCAGGGCAAGCTTTCTCTTCTATTGTTTGAAATACAGCTGGAGAGCTGAAATCATATTAAAGTCGACTGGCTTCTCATTCAAGATAAACACTTTTTTTGGGGGGTGGGGTACTAACTTAATTCAGGTTTCTGAAGCCACAACAGGGAAGGCATCGTCTGTCTAATGAATTCCAGCTCATCTGGGGCTTCCTGTGACAAATCATTCATCACGGAACCTCTTCAAAGCATAGAGGAAACACCGAAGGCATAAAGTGCCCTTTCCATTTTAACAACCCCCACCGGCCACTCTATCACTGTCAAGTAAGATCTGGGAAATTGTCACTAAGAATAAAGGGAATGAAAAGTCTGCATTAAAGTAACGATGCATGCTTAGAATGAATCAAGAGCAAACCCAAAATGGTCCTGGATTATTTTATAGCTCTCTCCCACCAGTGAATGTGGGGAAAGTAAGGAGACAGGACATCAGTGTTTAATAAACAAAGGAATTTATTATTGACAAGGTGAAAATACCTGGTTATGTGTGGATTGACATGAAATAATTTATGAGTATTTCTGACAGGATTTGACTAATTTTTCATGTGTTTACAAAAGCAGAATTCAATCCTTGCTTCCTTCTAGAAGTCAGGAACACACCCTCTTTGTAAGCACAGTCGCGGGGGCATAAGGCCACCTAGCTGTTCTCTGCACCACATTCCCAGAACACCCCAGAATCTGGGTCCGTGATCTGGACCCTGCAAAACCCTTAGGTCCTACAGACAAACCCAAGGGCTGGTCAAAGCTTTCATCTGGAGGTTCTGGACGCTACTGAGCTCGACCCTGTCCTGGGGGCCTGATGAACACCGTCTGCGACCTCTCAGGGTGAGTGAGGTCCGGCGTGGCGTCTGAGTTCCACAAGCCCAGGGCAGAGGGTCTGTGGCTGAGCTCATGGTGGGTCCATCGGGCGAGAGCCATCAGGGGGATGTTCCCTCCATATCCAGTAACTACGTCAAAACCTTCCTTGCTGGACACCGAGGGAGGGACATCTCAATATTACAGTAAAAATGCGTAAGAGGTTGTTTCTGCAAATACTTACTTATAGCTAATAAGATCAGTAATACAGCACCATCTACGGAGACAGAGACGACACTCACACAAGATGCAGACGGTTGAAAGGTACATGACGGTGAGTGGCAGCAACTTCACTAGAAAACTTGATTATATAAGGCTATTTTAGGTGGAACTCTTCCTCTGTGATCTCTGGCAGCAAAGTCTCTCTAGGTTTCTTCATTATAAGAACTTGGCATTAGTTAAAGGAAAGAAACACAGAGCTTGCCTCAGCTGGCCCAGCCCTTGTCCAGACACCCTGAGTACAGTGCTGTCCCCTCCCTGTCCCCTCCTCGGTCACCTGCTCTGGGCAGGCACAAATCTCCTCAACCACAAAGCTGTCATTTAAAGAACACCTCCTCTCGTAAACTGCTGGAAACAAGAGGTCAGCCTAAGGCTGTAGGTCTCCTGCAAGCTGGTGCTTACTGTATATTTAAATGAGTGAAGTAGAGGAAACGCAAACCAGAGACTTGAGGTCTGCCGGTCATACATGATTTGGCTACATCGCTTCCCTCTGGCTCCGGTGCTGGCCCCTAGTCGTGGGTTCTGGAACTTTCTAGACAACACACAGGGTAACTTCCCGGCAGAGCCGATGAGCAAGTTGATCCAGCTGCCTGCCTGAGAAGCACCCCAACCTGAAAGGCTGTTGGTACGGTTCAATCAGGAAAGTCCGACACACTGCCCTCCCCCGCTGGGGGCCCGGACTGGCTCCCCACCTCACCCTCTCCGGGGGGGAGCACCGGCAGGGGGCGCAGAACACAGCCCTGTTCAGCATGTTCACCCACGTTTACTCAACTTTCCAGATGGCGATCTTCCCCTCCCCGCCGCCGGACCCGCTCAGCACGTATCTGTCCTCTGCCGAGCACAGGGCCTTCACCGTGTCCATGTGGGCCACCAGCTCCTTTTCCACTGTCTTCCTCTCGGCGTCAATGACGTAGATCTTCCCTTTGGACTTGCCCTGTGACAGACCTGTGCCGCCTACCCAGATCTGCCAGGGAGAAACGGAGGGGGCGTCGGCCACACGCAGCCTGGCCCGGGAAGGGGGACCCCTGTAGGTGTGCTTTACCCGGTGTACCGGGTGGAATGGTTCACCCCCAAAACCAAGTCCTCCTGGAGCCTGGGGGAGGGGGGCGGTGCTCTGGGGGGGTGTGTGTGGCTCCTCGCCCTACCTGCTGCTTCACTGTGATCATGCAGCTGACCTCCGAGCAGTCCTGAAGGTGAACCGCCTGAGGGCGCTGGGTCAGGTCCTTCAGGCTCCAAACGTAGATGCTGTTGAATCCGGCACACGCCGCCCAGAGCTGCTCCTGCTGAAACAGAAGTCAGGCTGTGGCTGGTGACCCAGCGCTCCGTGGAGCCGGCCCCCACGGCGCTGCGGGGACAGATACCTCGGGGAGGAGTTGGAGACTGAGGAAGGACGTGCAGATGTCCCCAACGTTCTCGCTGATCTTCAGTTCTTGACAAAGCAGTCCGTTCGATGTCACAACCACAATACTGTTCCCGGTGCCTGCAGAGCGGAGGGGTGAGCATGAGGGCCAGGGGCGCGCCTGGGGCCCGGGGATGAAGCGGCTGGAAAGGTCTTCCTGGGCAGCCAGCTGCCACGCGCTGCCACCTCGCGGCCCCGGTGCCCGTCACCCCACCATTACTGATGAGGACACGGCAGCTTTGGGACCCTTCCTCCTGTCCTGCCCCCTGAAGCCACAGCCAGTCCTCCCCATCGGGCATGAGAGGTGAAGGTGACAGTGCCATGCGTCACCACGTGCTTCCGCGTCTGTGAATCACTCAAGGAACGTGGCTTTCTGCAAACCGAGAGAGCTGCAGGTGGCCGGACGCTCTTTCCTTGTGAGTTTCCTGCGTGTGCCCCCTGCCGCGGGCGCTGAGGCCACCGTGCCAGCATCACAGACATGGGGACAGGCGGGCATGGCCTCGGTGGGGGAAGGTGCCAGCTAGATGCAGAGGGAGGCGGGAGCCCCCAGCCGTGCCGCTCCGGCTTCCCGTCGCCAGCCAGTGCACCGCAGGCCCCTGACACTCAGCCTCCACACACAGGAGCCCCTGCCCCCTGGCCGCCCCAAGGACTTGGAAGCTCAGCTGGGGTTTCAGTCATGGAAAGCAAGAGCTGCCACCCCATCTCTCTTTCCTGCTTCTAAGCTGGGGTCAGGGTGGTTTTCCTGAGACCTCATAAGCAAAACCTCGTCCTATGATGGCCCGTTAGCCAGATATGCCATTACCCACTTGGGCTAACTGGTGAGGCCCTCGTGATGCTGCGGCTGGTTAGGAACACCGGGCCCGCCCTGTGGGAGGCACTTCCGCCCCTCGAGCCCCCTCTCAGCGGACTGGACACAGAGCCCAGGAAGGGGCCCCATAGGAAGGGGCCCCATAGGAAGGGGCACGGGACAAGACAAGGCTCAAGAGGGGCGTGAGCAGTGGAGCAACGGAGGAGGGCTACTGTCCCCAACACAGCACTCTGAGGACGATGGCGCTTTGGCCTCTTGCATCTCGTAGCCATTAGCGAGCTCTGCAGGGGGAAGGGTAGTATTCTATCTCACTTTCAAATAAAGACACAGACTCCAAAGTGACCAGCTGTCTGGCGGCAAAGCCTGAACCTGAATGCACCCACCTGAAGGCCACAGCAGAACCACGGGGTATGGGAACGGGGTTTACTTCCCTCCTAGAAAATGACCCAGCACTCAGGCGCGGGGTGCCTGAGCAAGGGCAGCCGGCCACGCAGTCCTAGGGGAAGACACGCAGGTCTGAGGTCTCATTACTGGACTAGAGAGGAAGATCGCAGCCCCTCAGGCTCACCTCACCAAGCGCCTGGGGAGAAGCGAGACGCACCGCCTGGCCAGCCCTCACTGTCAGGCTCTGTCTCCGAGCACACCGACATCCCGGTGTGAGAAGACCCTGATCTGGTCCCAGTATCTGCACTGGTGACATATGATGAGGGGCCGAGGTTTCCGCTTGTTACTCTTATTCAGAAAGAGACTTGGGACAACACTTCTCAGGCATGCGCTCTCTGTTACCTGAAGAAACCCCATTTTTCTCATTGTTGCTAAATAGGAAAACTACTTATTGTATTAACTTGGAAAATACAAGGCGTTCTGTCCTCTGTTTGCTCCCTCACTGTATGTAACAGGCATCTTTTACCCCAGAGTTTGGTCAGCTCTGGTAATCCGAAATGCATCCGGGCTGGACACACACACACACACACACACACACACACACACACACACACACACACACACACACACTGGAGATCAAGGCTGAGGCGTATGGTCCTTGAAAGAAAGAAGTAAACTCCATAACCTGCACACACACCCAGGTTTCCCTGGGGGTACTTCCCAGTTCTCTGTGGGACACTGAGGAATAAATGTTCTAGTGCTGTCACAGTCCACCTTGCTTGAGGGTATGATTTAGGGCTGCCAATGTGGCTGGAAAGAAGAAATATCCCCCAAATGAGGGAGCCCAAAAATGTAGGTATAGATTCTCAAATCCTTGGCTGACTCCTCAACTGTGCATAAACACAGAAGGCAGAACTGGAACAGTTCAAAATAGTAGCTCATCAGGCTAGAAAGGCTTTGTACATACCTCAGGCATTCCCTTGCAACCCTAAAAGAGCTGTGCTTACAAAAATCAAGACTGTGCACCAGAACAAAGTGTTATGTGCTCCAGGACTAAGGTCAAAAGTGAAATATATTTACCCCAGAAAAGCCAAAAACCAAGCCTCTACACAAGAATAAAATGATTGGCCAGTAAGTAATTTAATGACCTTCTAGAACAAAACCTAATGGTCTTTAAAGAAGGATATAACCAGAGTCTCCTAGACGTGTCATCAACAACATCCAGGATACAGTACCTCCTGCACATGTGAAGTACGCGGATACAACTAGGATTCAATAGAAGAAGTAGTGCACACAAGCAGACCCACAGATGACCCAGGATCTGGCAGAGAAGGAGCTCAACCGGCAATTATGAATAAATTTAAAAACTCACAGGAAGATATAAAGAGGATGGGTGGACATGAAGACTTTAGAAGAGAAATGGACATTCTCGAACTGAAATGAAAATCTGCTGGACACGTCCAGCAGCAGACAGGACACAGATGAAGAAAGGGTCTGGTCTTAACCAAGCTAAAGCAGAGGAAAAGAGGGAAAAAATTATAGCCGTGCCTGAGACCTGTGGGACATTATCCAATAGCCTGAGATATATATTATTATACTATTATATATATTTATATTCTAACATAATTCTAGAATACACACATACACACACACAATTAAGATCCCAGAAGACACGGAGAAAGAGAATGCACAAAAATACTGGAAGGAATAATGGTTAAAAGTCTTCCTGACTCACAAAAGTAAACCGTAAGTGAGACAGACATGAAGACCTTCACGCCTAAGCACGCTCTAGTCTGACTCCTGAAAAGCAAAGACAATGCTTCCACGCGGCCACAGAAACCAGACACGATGTATCAGCCGAACAGGAAGAGGGCCGACTTCTCATCAGGAACAAACAAAGCTACGTAACCATGGGAGGATATTTCTAAAGTGTGGGGGGGAAAAACACAGTCTATCAGCCTGGAATTTGCTTATAGCAGACTCAGATAATAAGAAATACTAAGGGAAATGCTTGAGCTAAGGGAAGCGATGCAGATGGAAACCAGGTACAAAGCTCCCCAGAAACGGTAAACATATGGGCAAAAATCAGTGAGTACTTACGCAAAAATTTGAAAACGATTTTCTGAGGTTTATCACAGTTGTAGAAATAAAATACTGCTGTTAACAATAGTAGCGAAAGGGACAGGAAAAGGTAAATGGAATTGCTGATACCACTGTGAGCTTACATATGACATGTTAAGGTCTCCCGTGAGAAGGGCAGGCTCATACTGCCGTCCTTCGAGCAACCATTAAAAAGTAAAGCAAAAAAATGTAGAGCTAAAAAGACAGAAAAATAAACTGAATATAAAAAATTCTTTCCTGCCTTCTTTTAGACGGAGTAACAAAAGCCGAGAAGGACAGGTGGGAAAGGGAAAAGGGCAGAGGGGACGGCGGGCTCCCGCCCGAGCCGTCCGAACGGCGCTAGAAGTGAGCAGACTGGCGTGCAGATGTTGCCATGGACAACACGCACACACGCACAGGGCACACGCACCCTGGCATGCGGCTGGGAAGGCAGGGAGGCCACCGTGGGACGCCGCCGCACACAGCCATGGGGGCGCCGACAGTAAAAACCAGCACGTGAAGGTGCGGAGGAGTCGGAACCCTCCTACACGGCTGGCCGGCAGGAGCACCACATGGTGCAGCAGCTTCAGAGAAGAGTGGGACCCACGGTTTCTCAATGGGGTAAACACCGGGTTAACCCTTGGATGACCACGTCGCGATATATTCCTACGACCAAATCGAACTCCGCAATCGCGGGAGTGAGCCATAAACAAACATCGCAGGTGGCCCCGCGCACAAGAGGCTCGTGAACAGCGCGGCTACAGAAGGGGCCCTGCTGCGGAGTCCGTGCAGGGAAGGCTTGGGAACAGGCAACACAGCCCCGGGCGGCAGAATCCACAACGGGTGGCCTCTGGGCAGGCGCTCCCTGGAAAGGGGCGCAGAGGAACTTTCCACTGTGATGGAAATATCTGGGTCCTTGGGTGGTTATGTGCTGGATGCTTTTGTCAAAATCCAACGAACGACACTCATGTTTGTGCATTTTACCATACGTAAAATATGCCTCAAGTTTAAAAAAATTACGTTCATGACCATTACCCTGGCATCTGGCACAGCCCAGGGAAGACTTGAAAGTGCAGGCAATGTGCTCTGGGATGCTCAGAAATGCAGGACCTACACCCCCAGGCCGAGCCTCTGCACCTCCCGTCACACCCCGGGCAGGATGCCCAGCTGAGCTCCACAGAGTCCTGACCCGAGGTCTGTGCCGAGGCACGCCCAGCAGGCCTTGCCCCGCTTGCCCCCGGCTGGGGGGCCGTGGGTCACACACAAAGTGACAGGGCCACAGAGGGCTCCTAAAAGGAGCAGTGATGATTCCTGGGGGCATGGGGGCTGCATTCACACTCCAAGCAGGGCCGGGTGAGAGCAGAGGTGAGCAGCAGAGAGACAGGCAGCAGGTGGGAGGATGCCGGCGTCCCGGCCGCCGTGGGGGAGGGAGGCCCGAGAAGCCACACAGACAGGAGACGAGCAGGGAGCCCGCGAGCACAGAGAAGGAGTGCGAGTTGGAAGGCCGGGAAGGTGCACAGCAAAGGAAATAGCCTCAAGCTCGTGTTCAGTCTCCTCTTGCTGGAGCAGGGCTCCGGCACCCCTAAGGACAGCGGGGGACCGAGGACTTACAGCACCACAGGCAGCCATCATGCAGGCTGATGGACGAGAGCCTGCCGCCCGGCAGCTGGAACCTGCTGGTCACTCGCAGGGTGCTCACGTTCCACGCCAGGATGGTCCCGTCCCGGCTGCACGAATACACCTTGCTGGTGGTGTGAACACACGAGAGCAGGTTTGGCTCCAACAGGCTTTAACCCCGAGGAGTACAAAGTTACCATTACGTACAGGTCCACCACCCAAGCAAACTCCATCCATGTGGACAGAATGATTAGTTACGACGTAACCGATGCAGCAGGCAAAAATGGTTTTCTGGGGAGGCCTCTCCTTGCCCCTCAGTGTGGGCTGCCAGCTCTGCAGAACCGTAACATGACCACGGAGTCAAATCTAGCCCCTGACACCGGGTGAGACCAAGCATGCGCACCGTCCCAGCCCAAGTTCACAAATCAGCGCCGCGTCGGCCACCAGCGGCTGCAGGAGAGGGCCGAGTGCGAGCCAGAGCGATGTGCGGGCCCTTCACCCCGAGAACGATTAATTTTCAGGTCAGTGCCTTATGTTCTGAGCGGGCCCAACTGAGGACAGATGGCAACCCTAAAACTCAGGGGACAAGGCAGTGGGGGGCTGCATGGAGGAGAGCAGCAGAGCGGGGGGGGGTACCCGCGCCCTGGGCAGGGCTGCCTCTTTGAAGTAGGTGACCTTGCTCCCGGAGCCTCCAATTCCTTCACAGAGGGAAATGGGACCCCTCCTCATTCTCCAGTCTCCGCCGGGCACCTACTGTGTGCCGGGCCCTGTTCTAAGCACAGGACACACAGCAAAGAGAACAGACAGGGGTGCCTGCCTCTGGGCTGACAGTCCCAATACGGCAAAGACAGTGAATGAAGCAGACACAACTTCCAGACTGAACTGTATCCCCCCAAAAAGATACGCTGGAGTCCTAACCCCCAGGATGTCAGAGTGCAACAGTACTTAGAAATAGGGCCTTTATGGAGGTAATTCAAGTTAAAGTTAACAGGGTGGACCCTCATCCAGCATGACTGGCGTCCTTATAAGAAGGGAGATTTGGACACGGGTAGCACTGTGTGAAGCGGGAGAACCAGAAGGATGTGTCTGCAAGCCGCAGGTTCTTGGCAGATGCCCAGACCCCAAGAGCGGGCGAGGAAGGCCACATGCCCGTGGCTACTGACCGCCATGCCTACCCCGCAGCTGGCCTGCAGGGGACCCGCTCCTCCGTGCTCAGGACCAGAAACAAGAACATCACCTGACTTGGCTTGTGACAGACCCGCTTCGCTCTCCACGGCCGGCCTGGCCCCGCGGGCAGTCGCCCACAGCGGCTGGGAGCCCTTCCTGCTCGGGGCTCCCCACCCACCCAGGAGCCCAAGGGTCCCTTGTCCCAGCAGAACCCAGCGGTACCTGGGCGTCCCGTTCTGAACAACCAGGTCCGTGACACTGGAGCGGTGGTCGGTGAGCTGCTTGTTGCAGGACATGCTGTGGATGTTGATGATGTAGATGACCGAGTCCTCGGAGCCGACCCACACCTGGTTCTGCTCTGCCATCACCATGCAGTTCTGACGCAGGCCAGGGAGAAAGCGCCAACGGTCACGTCTCGTCGGCCACCGCAGTCCTATTCTACAGCTCACAGCCCACACCGCCCCTCTGCTCCGGGGGACACGCGGGGCGTTCGGTGAGCCCTGGTCACACCTGCCCGAAGGCAGACGCTTAACCGGTGGAGCCACCCAGTCTCCCCAGTTTTAATATGTGAGAGAGAGTGAGCACGAGCGGGGGGAGGGGCAGACTGAGTCACCCAGACACCCCTAAAAACTGATAGTTCCAATTTTACCGATAAATATTCCCGTAAGTCAGAAGAGGATGCTAGCTCACTAATTTCAAAATTAATCATTTGAAAAAGCCCTTTCTTGGGGCGCCTGGGAGGCTCAGTCGTTAACCATCTGCCTTCGGCTCAGGTCATGGTCCCGGGGTCCTGGGATCGAGCCCCGCATCGGGCTCCCTGCTCGGCGGGAAGCCTGCTTCTCCCTCTCCCACTCCCCCCGCCTTGTGCTCACTCTCTCTCACAAATAAATAAAATCGTAAAAAGTTTACTTGTTTGGTACAAAAATAAGATAAATATTAAAAGCGTGGGTGGCTCAGTCGTTAAGCGTCTGCCTTCGGCTCAGGTCATGGTCCCGGGGTCCTGGGATCGAGCCCTGCATCACGCTCCCTGCCCGGCGGGAAGCCTGCTTCTCCCTCTCCCGCTCCCCCTGCCTGTGTTCCCTCTCTCGCTGTCTCTCTGTCAAATAAAATCTTAAAAAAAAAAAAAATCCCTTTCTTTTCAGGCATCTACCTGAGACCTGGTATAATTTTAGTAAAATGTCTTTCTTTAGTGGCCCAAATATATCTTAAACTACTTGGAACTTCAAATTTCAGAGGAGGCAGCATTTTCTTGAGGTAATTATCCGACTTTCTTTCTTGTTAAACAGTACAGAGTATCTCAGTGAGATGAGTACAGAGGTGTTTTCACATAAGTGGGAGAACTTACTGCTTTACCTAAATGTTACCTGGCCTGACTGGGAGCAGCAGAGATGGCCACATAATGCAGCCTTTTCATTTTATTTTAACTAGGATTTTAAGTTATTCTGTTATTAAAAAGTTTTTTTTTTAAGATTTTATTTATTTATTTGACAGAGAGAGACACAGCAAGAGAGGGAACACAAGCAGGGGGAGTGGGAGAGGGAGAAGCAGGCTTCCCGCGGAGCAGGGAGCCCGATGCGGGGCTCGATCCCAGGACCCCGGGACCATGACCTGAGCCAGAGGCAGACGCTTAACGACTGAGCCAC
>NW_027397067.1:80646781-80680652 GCF_003265705.2 Callorhinus ursinus | reverse complement strand
GCATCGGGCTCCCTGCTCGGCGGGAAGCCTGCTTCTCCCTCTCCCACTCCCCCCGCCTTGTGCTCACTCTCTCTCACAAATAAATAAAATCGTAAAAAGTTTACTTGTTTGGTACAAAAATAAGATAAATATTAAAAGCGTGGGTGGCTCAGTCGTTAAGCGTCTGCCTTCGGCTCAGGTCATGGTCCTGGGGTCCTGGGATCGAGCCCCGCATCACGCTCCCTGCCCGGCGGGAAGCCTGCTTCTCCCTCTCCCGCTCCCCCTGCTTGTGTTCCCTCTCTCGCTGTCTCTCTGTCAAATAAAATCTTAAAAAAAAAAAAAATCCCTTTCTTTTCAGGCATCTACCTGAGACCTGGTATAATTTTAGTAAAATGTCTTTCTTTAGTGGCCCAAATATATCTTAAACTACTTGGAACTTCAAATTTCAGAGGAGGCAGCATTTTCTTGAGGTAATTATCCGACTTTCTTTCTTGTTAAACAGTACAGAGTATCTCAGTGAGATGAGTACAGAGGTGTTTTCACATAAGTGGGAGAACTTACTGCTTTACCTAAATGTTACCTGGCCTGACTGGGAGCAGCAGAGATGCCCACATAATGCAGCCTTTTGATTTTATTTTAACTAGGATTTTAAGTTATTCTGTTATTAAAAAGTTTTTTTTTTAAGATTTTATTTATTTATTTGACAGAGAGAGACACAGCGAGAGAGGGAACACAAGCAGGGGGAGTGGGAGAGGGAGAAGCAGGCTTCCCGTGGAGCAGGGAGCCCGATGCGGGGCTCGATCCCAGGACCCCGGGACCATGACCTGAGCCAGAGGCAGACACTTAACGACTGAGCCACCCAGGCGCCCCTAAAAAATCTTTGAAACGCATATAACTAAGATTCAACAGGAAAAAATTAAATTTAGAATAAAAATGATTTCCTCAATTTCTCCTTCTTGTTTGTTTGCTCTGAAGCATTATTAGACCTTAGTACATATTTTATCTTGGGTCCTGTTACTTTATCGTCTGAGGCTCACTGTGTGGTTAGGGGAGGAAATAGTTTAGTAACCTCTTGCTATCTTGCGAACATGAGGTCTGCTGCTCACTCAGTGAAGAACGAGCCCAGCCCCCAGGAACATGCATCTGAATTCACGGCATTTCTGTTGTTCACAGAGTTTTGAAAGCTTAGACTGTGCCTCAGATTGCCACATTATGTTTAAATGATGGAATGTGGCCACCAAAGTTGGTACTAAGTGATGCTGAACACTGAGGTACCTAACTCTGCTAGACTGTTCTCACCTTAAACCTGAAAAAACAAAGTTTCACCTTAAAGGAGGAGGGAGGTGAGGGCTTCCCTAGCAACACCTCTTGGGACAGCAGCTTCTTTTATACGCTGAGGGCGTCCTGAGCAGATGACTCCCACCAGATGGTCAGTGGGAACGTACCCTGAGATGGGGGATGGTGTAGAAGAGAGGCGCTGGGCTCACTGAGCTGGACCTCAGGCCGCAGTCCCAGACCAGCAGCGCCTCCTCACCTGCAAACACCAGGATGCACCTGAAACATGCCGGGTGGGGCCCATCAGCAGGGCCCCGGTGCCTGTGGGCCCCTCACCATGCAGCGCGGGACGTTAAGACACGGTTTTCAGAGGCCTTACGAAGTCTCGGAAAAGCAGAGCTGAGTCCGCGTCACACTGCCCGCCCCAGCACCTTGGATTGAGAGGGGTGGGGATGGCTGTTTTTGTTCAAACTAACGTGATCAACTTTACTTAATTAAAGTCATCCGTCTAAAAGCTCAAACCTTAACATCATGTCGACATGCTTTAAACTGTTTTTGGTTCTCAACCCCAAATAGGTTAAAATAATGCACGTTTCTGCTTGGGATGGGGAACGTGGATACGAGACCGGACTCTGCGTCCACATCACTGAAATCCATGTTCAGGTTCCAGGCTGGGGGACGGCTAAAGCCACTGTCGGCTCACCTAAACAAGGACACTGACAGGATAGAACGGGTTTGCATCTAGTGAAAAACCTCACAATGCAACCTCCTGTTTGTTTACCGAATGGGGCGATGCTGTGGGATAATGTGCATCCCACTGCTGTGTACGGGTGGACGTGTCCATCTTTCCGGAGCTCACAGCCCGACCTGGGAAGCCGCCATGTCACAGGGCGCTGTGATTACTCACCAACTTGGAAGTGCCCACTTTAAAGCAATGCTGGTAAATCGTCCAAGAGGAAGCGTCAAACACGGTCACTTTGCCTTCATTCAGAGCACACCATAACTTGGGGTGGGCATCCTCCACTTTTTCTGCTGGGTCCAGATGCCCTGCAGAGGAAAGCAACCCAAACATGTTTTTACTTTTATTTATTTTTTAAATTAACATATGTTATTTGTTTCAGGGGTACAGGTCTGTGATTCATCAGTCTTACACAATTCACAGCGCTCACCATAGCACATACCCTCCCCAGTGTCCACCAACCAGCCACCCCGTCCCTCCCACGCCCCTCCACTCCAGCAACACTCAGTTTGTTTCCTGAGATTAAGAGTCTCTTATGGTTTGTCCCCATCTCTGGTTTCGTCTTATTTCATTTTTCCCTCCCTTCCCCTATGATCCTCTGCCTTGTTTCTCAAATTCCTCATATCAGTGAGATCATATGATACTTGTCTTTCTCTGATTGACTTATTTCACTCAGCATAACACCCTCCAGTTCCATCCACGTCGTTGCAAATGGCAAGATCTCGTTCCTTTTGATGGCTGCATAATATTCCATTGTGTATATATACCACCTCTTCTTTATCCATTCATCTGTCGATGGACATCTTGGCTCTTTCCACAGTTTGGCTATTGTGGACATCGCTGCTATAAACATTGGGGTGCACGTACCCCTTTGGGTCCCTACATTTGTATCTTTGTGGTAAATACCCAGTAGTGCAATTGCTGGATCGAACGGTAGCTCTAATTTCAACTTTTCGAGGAACCTCCATACTGTTTTCCAGGGTGGCTGCACCAGCTTGCATTCCCACCAACAGTGTAGGAGGGTTCCCCTTTCTCCACATCCCCGCCAACATCTGTCATTCCCTGACTTGTTAATTTTAGCCATTCTGACGGGTGTGAGGTGGTATCTCATTGAGGTTTTGATTTGGCTTTCCCTGATGCCGAGCGATGTTGAGCACTTTTCATGTGTCTGTTGGCCATTTGGAGGTCTTCTTTGGAAAAATGTCTGTTCATGTCTTCTGCCCATTTCTTGATTGGATTATTTGTTCTTTGGGTGTTGAGTTTAAGAAGTTCTTTATAGATTTTGCATACTAGGCCTTTACCCGATATGTCATTTGCAAATATCTTCTCCCATTCTGTCGGCTTTTGGTTTTGTGGACTGTTTCCTTTGCTGTGCAAAAGCTTTTTATCTTGACGAAGTCCCAATAGTTCATTTTTGCTTCGTGTGACACACCTCAGGCTCCACATTGTCACTGACACTCGGCGGGGTCGGTCCTGCACCTTGGCCATTCTAACAGTATGAGGATATGGGGTTTTGCATTGTGATTGGTTTGCATTTCCCTGACTGCACAAGCGGCTGATGGCTTTAACCGCCATGCGGAGGGAATCTTCTGTGGGGGGGTATTCTGTCTCTTGCTCATTTCTGAACTGGGTGGTGTTACTCTCCTTGACTTAAGCCGCTTGTTGGCTCTGCTGTGTTACCAGCATCCTGTCCAGGTCCAGACTACCCGGTTCACTCTCTTGAAAGTGTCCTTTTCTTTTTTTTCTTAGAATTTTATTTATTATTTGAGAGAGCAAGCGGAAGAGCATGAGTTGGGGGGAAGGGGCAGAGGGAGAAGCAGGCTCCCTGCTAAGCAAGGAGCCTGACACAGGGCTCGATCCCAGGACCCGGAGACCATGACCTGAGCCAAAGGCAGACGCTTAACCTACTGAGCCACCCAGGCGCCCGGAAAGTGTCTTTTTAAAGTCCATAACCTTAGTGGTCAAATCCACCAGTCTTTTCATGGCTAGCACTTCCGTACGGTTTCCTTCTCTACCCTGACGTCACGAACATGCTCCTCTATGTTAGCTGCTAGAAGCTTGCCTGCTTCATTCATTTACGCTTGTTAGTGCCTTCCCATGTACCTTTCCATCCACTTGGAACTGTGCATGACCTGGAGTGTGGCCAAGCTTCGTGTTTTCCATATGGAAGCACGATGTCCCAACGTCATTTATGGTGACGACTGTCTTTCCCTCAAACCCCTGCTCGGTCATATCACCTCTGTCATAAATCAAGGAAACATAAATGTGTCCATCTTTCTGGGGTATTCATTCCACTGGCCTCTGGGCCCCCTTGGGGAGATACACCACCCCCCACACTCCTCAGCCCCACCAGGGACTGGGATGCTTTGAGGCTGGGCTTCAGTGCCGGAGGGCTGGCTCCTTAACACTCGGGTAACCCTTGCAGTCTGGAGCCACCACTAACGGGTTTACCAGGACTCCCCTTCTCAGCAGGTCCTGGCTGGTTTTGTCCCTCTTGCCCCTCGGTGCTGGCCAAAGCTCTGCTCAGTTCCTCACTTCTCAGAGACCACTTCCAGAGTTGGCAGACAATCCACAGGAGAAAGGGGCTCCACCATTCTTCATGGTGGTTTGTCTGGCCCTTCTAGATGTTCTCAGAGTTACCTAGCCCATCGTGACAGGAGGCCCAGAATCCAGTCAATGTTAATGTACAGGAAACTGAATTAGGTCTAAAAATACTCATTTATCCAGACACCGCGATGAAAACTGTCTCAGTCTGTGGTGTTAGAGTCAACAAGGAGCCTTGACTGGAGGAATCTGGTCCGTCTCCAGTGGGGCGAGGTCCAACTGGGCTCTGTCCTCCTTTATGCTCAGTCTGTCACTTTGCAGGGTCTTTGGGATGGTCACGGTCCTCTCCCGCCGGGAAATGGCTTTGCCATCCAGCTGCCATATGGCCATCTGGAACCAGTGAGCTGGGGACAGCCATGGGGTCAGAACCGCGAAGGGGACAGGGGAGCACACCCATGGTGCTCACCGTCGCTCACCTCATGCTCCGATGAGCAAAGTGCCTGGACCGTAAGGTTCTTTAGTGCCCAGAATGACATCCTTTGTTTTCCAACTTGGTGAGCCCTGCGAGCAACCCTCCCACCGCAATTCTTTACAAGGCAGGCTTAAAGAAAAGCATCCTCGTTCCTGCTTAGACCTGTGGCAGCGTCCATTCCTGTCCGACCTTCGTTCGGCCGCAGCCTGCGGGGAGCCAGGAGGTCCGCATCCGGGAGGGCGGCCGCACAGCCGCGCCAGATGAAGAGGACCCGTGTGGTGACGCGTTCGGACGTGCAAATGCACGCACAATTCCTGAGACGAGATCCCGGGTGTCGGACAGCCGTGTGGATTAAGTGCCCCCGGAGGAAAGGGTGTGAGTGCAAGTACTTTCTAAACTGTAGAGTGCTGTGCAACATGAGGAACAGCTGGGTTGGAGCAGAGTCTCCATGGAGTGCCCACCCCGTATCAGTCCCCGCGGGCTCCCCCAGCTCTGGCCTCCACGATGCGGGGTCGCCGCAGGCTCCCGGGCTCTGGTCTTCACAAGGTGGAGTCCATGAGGGGCTACCCAGCTTCACCTCCTCACTGAGGGCTTCACCTCAACAAGTAGAAACCTGCCTGGTCCCCACTCCTCCTCCACAGGTCCTGTCCCCCTTCACTTCAGGGCTGACCTCAGACACAAACCCAGTGTCCCCAGTGTGTTGAAAAGAGCAGCAACAAGCAAGCCGCTTGCCTCACCTGGCGTGTACAACAAGACGTCCACGGCATGTGGGAAAGTCTCTCCCGCTGAAGGATTTATCCTGTGCTTCAGGGTTTCCGAGGTTGTCTTTGGGACCGTCAAGGGCACTGAAATGCAAGCACCCCGTTAGTCTCGCGGACTCAGGGAAACCCGTGTTCTCCCCCAGCCTGGGCACTTGCTCTCTGCAGGAGCTTCGTACACTTGACACGAGACATCGGAGTCCGGCATCCCCCTCCGGGCGGCCTCCCTCCCTTGCTGTGTGTGAGGACTGCCGGTGAGACCGGGACGCCGCTCACGTCCCAGTTGGGAAGCTGTGATCTGACCTCTGTCCACACTCAGCCATCGCCAATTATCCACCAAAGACAAGACCTAAAACATTTCTCAGTGACTAAATAGTCTCAAGACAAAACCAAGACAACTAGCCCGAGAGCAGTCTCAGCCTGGGGACCATGGACATCTCAGGCCATAGGTGTGGCTGCTCTGGGGACCGACCTGTGCCCCGTGGGACAGTCAGCAGCACCCTGGCCTCACCAGGAGATGCCGGCAGCACCCCACACAACCACAGGTGTCTCCCCCCATCCCCAAATGCCTTCCTGCCGGGATGGGGTGCGGAACTTCATAGAGATTAATTTTTAGACCTTCCGTCATGAGTGGACCCCAGGCTACTAACCGAAACCTGGGCTTACTGCCTTTACCTCATCAAGCTGTGCTCACCAGAGAGCAGTCCTTGTGGGTGACAAGGCGTCAGGGACACTGAGCCTAGACAACCTGCCTTCACCATATGGAACAGGGTGGACGACAATTAAGAGTGAGCTGACAGGTGTTGGTGACCACCAAGGTGACGGTGTGCCTCATTCACAAAGGAGTCAGAAGGGTTTTGCAGAAACTCTTGACGAAGGGGAGGCCTAAGCTTGGACTGAGAATAAACAGCTGAACTGTAGCGTTGGATTTTGTTCCTAATGAAAAAAATAACAAGCAACCAACGTCTGCTTCCAGGACTGTTGACAAGAGCTCCTCCCAGTCTGCTGGTGTTGTGACCAGAGCATCCTGCCTGCTCCCAGGAAAGGGGGTTCTGGGATGGGGGTAAGGTCCGGGACACATGGGGGGGTTCTGGGATCAGGAAGCATCAGGGACCTCACAGTTAGCGACAGCCGTGGCAAAGAGCAACACGTGCCAAAGCGAATGAACACTTAACTGAGATTTGTTTTTTCTACATCTGGAAAAACATTTTTTGAAAAACCAGAATCTCCAGCTATGTACCCAGGAGCTATGACAACATCCCCAGATAAAACCTGTCCACGAAGTGTTCACAGCAGCATTATTTGCAACAAACCAAATGGTGCAAACAACCCAAACGGTCAGCTGACAACAGATGAACAAAGTGGTCCACCCGCACGATGGAATATTATTCAGCCACAGGACGGAGTGACACGGGACACCTGCTTCAGGGATGGATTCTGAAAGCACTGTCCTAAACGAAAGAAGCCACTCGCAGAAGGACACGTGCTGCAGGATCCGTGTATATGAAGTGCCCAGTACAGGCAAATCCAGAGAGAGAGTGGATCGGTGGTTGCTTGGGGGCTAGGGGTGGCTCCTAAGTGTACAAGGTCTCTTTCTGGGGGCAATGAAGATGTTCTAAAGTTCACTCTGCTGGGGCGCCTGGGTGGCGCCTTCGGCTCAGGTCATGATCACAGGGTTCCTGGATCAAGCCCCGTGTCGGGCTCCTCGCTCAACGAGGAGTCTGCTTCTCCCTCTCTCTCTGCCGCTCCCTTGGCTCCTGTTCTCTCTCTTTCTGCCAAATAAATAAAAATAAAATCTTTAAAAAAAAATAAAGTTCACTCTGCTGATGCTGCACAAGTCTGTGAATACGCTAAAACCGTGGAGTTGTACACCCTCCCTGAGTATGGTGTGTAAATTCCATCTCAGTAAAGCTGTGATTCAAAAAACAGCGCATACAAACTGGACCAGAGACGGTCTTAAAAACATCCCTACGTAGTTCGCCTGTGTTTCACGAACTTGATGCTGGAGGACCTAGCACAGGGCGGCCGCGGCTCGGAGTGATGGTAATAATGAGCAGTCCTCTCTGTTCTCTCCTTTATAAAGCAAATCACAAGACCATTGGCTTTAGATCATTTAAAAGTTGGAACAAAACAGAGGTAGCTAAAATGATACGTAAAGTTATTCTTACCCATTTGCTGTTTCCTAGACTTGAAAAATCCACCCCCTGCCAAATAAAAATAGCCCACCGCCAACCTCTCTCTGTATGGCTTCCAGAATGTGAGAGCCAGATTCAGATCTACATGCAGGTGATCAGAGAACTCCTATCTGGGGAAACCGACCACATCAAGGGGAAGAAGAGATCCGTCCACCCGGGGGCCTCCGCTCGGGCTCTAGGTGACACACCGACCACGCACACAGCTCTCCGGTGGGCGCATTCCCTACTGCTGAGCGCTGGTGACCTTGCCAGGGGCTCCACGAGCCACTCGACAGCCGTCCACAAATCCCTCTTCCACGTAACCAGCTGCTGGAGATCTGCTGCTGGCAACTGGGAATCCTGACCAAAAACACCCAGCGTGTGTGGGACGTCACCCAGAGCTCAAGCAGGAAGTCCCCCCGTGGGTGTGGGTACACACAGAGCGCCCGGGGACGGGCGACCAGAAGGACGTGTGCTGCTCAAACATAAACGTGTAAAAGTGTAAAAGGAAGAAAGTGAGAAATTTGGGATTCGGAAAAAAGTGATGTCAACCGGATAAAAGTACGGAGGCACATTCGGGACACCACGGCTGTCGAACGCATGCTTCGCTTACTTTCGCTCTTCATCTTATCGAAGTAGGACAGTTTGGAAGCGGCATAGACGGCGCCGGACGACTGCAGCGTGCCGACCACGGCGTCCATCAGCAGGACGTGCGTCAGCGCCTGCTGGATGTACTGAGGGTCCTGTGGGAGAAAGGCACTCACTTCAACAAGTCCGTAAAACGCCTGCGAGACTTTGGGACATTACATCACACCACACCTTTGAAGAGGCGTGTTTTTTCAAGGCAGCTCGGTTTACGTTGGAGCTGATGTCATGTGACTACTTTGTCCATCTTAGTGAAGACAAACACCGATCGTTTATACAGGCGCTGGCCAACGTGTTCTGCAAAGGGCCAGGCAGCTAATAATACTTGGGGCTCCGTGGGCCTTGGGATCTCTGTGGCAACCACTCGGCTCTGTGGCCGGGCTCGAAAACAGCCAGAGGTGGTCCATGGCCCACGGGCTCCAGTTTGTACTGTTGTGCAAAATCCAGCAGCAGGCATAAATCAGATGGCTGGTCGGAAAGTCACGGAGTGCTGGGGCCCTGGAAGGGACCTGGTCCCCCTCCCTTCTCCAGATAGAAAGACTCCCTCCATAGCCACGGTCTGGGCCCCCTCGTGCCTGGCGACTCCCTCACGACGGCCGGTGCTCCCACCACACACAGTCTGTTCTTTCTAATGTTCGTGCCCCTGTGGCGGCGGCTGCCTCCCCCACCTTCCCTCTGATGACTCTGGGCCGTGCACCCCTCTGCGGCCCCTGACCTGCCCCATGTGTGAGTCCCCATCCATGCTCTGTGCACTGGGTTGTGGGCTTTCCGGCCTTATCTGCCATTTAGACGGTACAGACCTCTCGCCCCACCGGTGCCCCATCCGGGCCTCTGTCCGTGGTGCCCCTCACGCCCACGCAATCCTCACTCCGTGTACTCAAAGCTACTGTGGCCCAAAGCAAGTGAAAGCACACAAATCCCTAGGTTCTAAAGTCAACTGGAGGAGTGCCCCCTGCCAGAATCCTGGACCTGGGAGGTAGCAGAGGAGACGCCTGGAGCAGGGTGTGCCCGGGAGACCCAACTCAGACCTCAGAGGCCAGCCCCGGTCCTTCCACAGTGTCCCCAGATGCCACTGGCCACGCACTGGGCCATACAAACCACGGCATCTCCAGGGCCTCTAGAGGGACCTCGTCTAACCAACACGTGCTCGCGGGACCACGCCCGAGCCCCCGAGACGAGCCGTGAGTTGGAATGAGCAGGCACCCGCATCCCCCAGACCTTGTGGTCGTCAGCCAGCTTCTTCCCGGCCCACATCTCCTTCACCATCAGGTGCCACAGGTCACACTCCGTCTTCAGATTAGCTTCAAACACTTCTTTCTTGGACGCCATTTTAATTTTTAAAGTGGGTATTCGCAGAAGCAGAAACGCTACGGTGGTACTTCTCACTTCCTGTGGAGGCGGAAAAAGCAGGTCAGAGAGATGCCCCCTGGCAGGAACTCGGGGGTCAGCAAGGGAAGGTGGCTCAGCAGCCGGCGCCCGAGCGTGAAGGCAGGCCCCGGGCCGAGGGGGGCAGAATGGGGGGCTGGCCGGGGTGCGGTGCGGGGAGCCCCAGGTGGAGCCCGGCCCCGGGCGGGAGGAGAGGCACGGCCCGAGAGAGGGGCCTCCGTGCGACCCTGCTGTCAGACACCCGTCACAGCGGGTCGGGGACCCCTTCCTGGCCGACCACGGGCGTGACCTGTTAGCACATCCGCACAAAGGCGCTCGTCGCAGGGTTCAAACAGGGTTCATTCCTCTGCCTCCTGAAATGCTTCTCTTTCTTTGGAATTCCGGGAGGCAGTCTGTGGAAGCAGGTGTTTGGGGGGCACTGGAGGACGGGGGGCGACCCACGGGCCAGCGTTCCCCGCGGCTGTGGTACCTTCCTGCCTCTCCCATCTCCAGGAGCATTCAGAGCTGGATTAACACGTCCAACACGCCCCTCGAAAATAAATCTAACGCTTGAGACGAGGCCACAGCTGAGCGTCCTCAGTGGGGAAGACGACCACCTTTACACTCGAAGGGGCACCTCAAGTTAGCAAACAGCACGATCCAGCGGCTGCGCTCTTACCTCTATGTTCCTGAAGGTGGAAATCTCCACGTAGCCTGGTCTCCCTTCCGTCAGGAGGAACAGGCGCTTCTGGGTCATGGCGATCTTGCCCACGCCGTGATTCGTCTTGACAGAGCTCGACAGCTTATAAACACACTCATTCTTATCCAGGTGCTCCATCACCGACAAAGGCAGACTGACCTCCTGGGCCTCTGCTTCTGCCTCTTTCCAGCAGTTGTAGAAATCTTTGAATGTTTCTGGGTCAATCTGTTTCTGGTGTCCTTGGTTTTGTAGAGAAAAGAGATTTCTTAGAGCCACATACACAGCCCTTGCGTGGGAGAAGACGCGGTGTGCTGCCCACGTGGGCCAGCAGGTGGCGCCAGCACCCACGTCTCCCGCCCCACCTGCCCGTGGAGGATGGGCACTCGAACCAGGGGATAGGGGCTGCCCTGTGACCTGAGCCCAGCGGCCACAGCAACTCTCAGGACACGCTTTACGGTGGCAAAGCCCTGGGTCACCACTAGACCTGGCGGGCATCGTGGGGCCATGAGGGGAGCTAGTCCTTAGATGAAGCTAATGCTAAAGAGACCAGACCCTTGGTGACGCTCCTCCATCACTGGATCAAGCCTTGCCTGAAGCTAGCCCTATCTCAGTATTCTCTGCTTACATGAGCAAATAAGTCTTATTTGTAACCAAGATGAACTTGATATAGTAACGTTTCTAGATGCCCAACAGTTACGGGCTCTGAGTCAGAGAGAGACCCAAACCTGAAGCCCAGCTTTCCTGGTTAGTGGTGGGACTTCAAGCAAGCTGTGTAACGGACCCACTTGCTCATCCATGCAGCGGAAATGGGCCCACCCCACTCCCACTCCACCCGACTGCCAAGAGGTCCAGCCCATTCTGATGCCCACGTTTCCCTGTGTCTGTTGCTGCTGTGGCCGGGTTCCGCCTCTGCTCCGCATCCCCCGGTCACACAGAGGCCCCTCCCGTCCTGCACAGGCACAAACGCCCACACGGCCTCGCAGCTGCTGCACCTGGCGCGCGGAATGCCCTCAGATACAAGTAGGCGCTCCCTCTCCCGTTCAAACACTTCAGGGCTCCTCCTCTACACCAGGCCCAAAATCCCTCCAGGACTGGGCCCCTGTGCCCCTTCACACTCGCACACTCCAGTCGCACTGAGTATATTCCAAAACAGGCCTATGTCACGTGCCTCTGCACACACTGGTCCAGGGTGCTCGGACCACCAAACTCCTACGCATCCTGCGCAAGACCCAGATAAAACAGCCCACGTGCTCCCTTCCCTGAAGTTGCACACACATTTCACTCACGTGTCACTCCCCACAACACGGGGTCCCACTCAATCCTCCTGCCCCCTCAGGAGGCAGGCACTGTTAGGCTGTTCACAAATCGGGAAACCAAGGCACGGGGAGGAAGGCCATTGCTAGCAGGCTAAGTGTGGAGCCGGGCCTGGCTGTGTGGGTGGGCGGCTGTGCCTTCCTGCGGAGGCGGCTGGGAGAGCAGGAGCTGTGTCCTCCCCAGCCAGCCCTGCTGGAGGCCAGATCGGAAATGGATAAAAGATGCAGGGAAGCTCCAGGGCAGCCGCGTCCCTGCTCCGGCTCCATAACATGGTGTCAGAGGGAGAGTCCCCTGGGAACTTGGATATCACGGCCACCAGACAGTCTGGCCCAAGGGGGCCATCCCTGCAGCCATCTGCAGGCCTTGGCCACCACACCCTCCGGGGCTGCCGCACAACTGGACGGTGCAAGCCTGCAGCCACTGTGCACACCTGTGAGCTCCCCACACGCCTGCTGCGTGCACCGGGGGCTGCCGTGCCCCACCACGGCTCCTGCACGCGCCCGTGCAGACAGGTCACGTATGCTTCACCTGTCCCCAGTTCCACCCAGAAATGCCGGCTTTTCCCTCCCATACCCCATCACCTGCGGTGCAGGTGGCACCTCTGGAACCCCAGGCTCACGCACGCATCCACCTCCCTGCCCTGAGGCCCCTCGGGAATTACTGGTCCTGCAGTGTCAACACCGGACTTTGAAACGTCTATAAAGACGCGTAATGACAAAACAGTGACAGGAATCTCCTAAATAAAATCTCAGGTGTGTTCTTAGACGACAGCTGTTCATTCCAAGGTGGTAACATTCATCTCTGATTTAATAGGAGCTTTTCTAACACGTGGCCATTAGGCCGAAACATCCATCTGGTGCTGCCCTACAGCGGCTCACACGTCCCAGAGTCGGGACCATTAACGGATGTGTTTTGCAATGTGAATGGACCCAAAATGACAACCGGGCCGTCAGTGGCCCATCAGCGTGGGCCATGTCTGCCGGTGCCCTCCCGGGCGTCCTCCGTGTCCCTGCTAGCGTAAGTCTGGAAATGCTGGACACTGTCCATGCGTCCAGCCATTAACCCATGCTCCCCAGGCAGCTACATGCTGCGGGACACGCTTCTGGCCACAGGAGTGGGGACAGACCTTCCTCTTCCTGCCGGGAGAACAGCGCCGCCCGGGGCCATCAGCGTCTCGTGCCGTGAAACAACACGGCCGCGCTAGGGGAGCCTGGTGACGTCCAGGAACAGCCAGGCACAACCTGGACATCTCGTTCCCCAAGAACAATACCACCAGTGGCTGTTTCCACCGTATCTCAGGCCACGGGACTGGCCGGCCCCGCTGTAAAGGGAAGGGGCAGGGTTTCCCCTGAGAAGCACGAGTCATGGGGGCCCGTGCTCCCCCTTCCTGGCAGCCCCAGCACTGCTGCCCAGGGCGCTCTGCGAGCACCTGTCTCCCCTCGGACCGAGCTCATCCTCCCAAGCTGTCCGCCCCACGGGTGCCTCCTGGGCACCCAACGAGATGCGCTCCACTGCGCCCTGCCCGGGCCAACACGGTGTCACTTCTCCGTGGCATCTCCAGAGCACCGCACAGGGAGGTGACCAGCGAGAGCCGGGCTGGCCTGCGCCTTGGTCAGGCCGAGTGCCTGGGGCCAGCAAACGGGCGATCGGCTCCTCCTGGCGGGGGCAGCAGGACGCATCTAGGTAAAGAGGGTTGCGTGGCCGAGCCCGCCCACGGAGCCGCGGACGAGACCAAGGAGAGAGGCCCGCGTTTGGCAAAGGACAGCCTGTGCAGAGGACACGAGGCGCTCCCACAGGCTGGAAGGAAAAGGCGAACATCCTGGTGTAGAAATGGACAGACGACACCAGAGCAGCTCCGAGCGGGCGAGCGGACACTCGTCACACCGACCCACCACCCAGGGCGGATGATGCCCAGCGCTGCCCGGCGGTGGCGGGACGTGGGTGTGTCCCGGGCCTTGCAGCCGCCGAGGGCAAGGAGGCAGCTCGCCATCAGGATGGCGGTACCCGTGCCCAGACTGGGCCTCTTGGCACGAGTCACAGGGAGACCCGGGCACAACCACGTAGGCCAGCAGGTACGTGAAACCCGCCACGTCAGTATTTGGGAAAGTAAGACGCCCGGACGCCACCCGATGGCCACACACAGGTGCGCCGTGCTGGCTCCCGCCCCCCCAGCGTCGGAAGACGCGGTGGAGAAACCAGGCGCACGCGCGTCAGCACGGAAGGCCGCCCAACAGCGATGAGCCTGATGCGGGGGGACGCTCGGGCCATTTAAAACCACACATGCCTACGTGCCGCGTGCAGTAAACACGTAAACACACGGTGGAGGGGCAGGCTCCAGTTGGGGACGGTGGTCCCTTGCGGGGGGGGCAGAAAGGTCCCAAATGAGCCAGGCAGCGGCAGTAATCGCGGGACAAGGCGGCACTCCTGTCTGCGCCATCAGGTCATGTGAAGCGTTCCCACCGCCGGGGGGATGGCACAGCGAGCTGGGCCCCAGGACAGGAGCCAGCCTGCCGCGGCTTCAGGCTCTCTGGTCACACTCCCCTAGACCCTGGGCGGACCTTCACCCCCCATCCTGTAACTGCCCACGTCCGGTAGGGCCTCCCCCTACGGGGGCTCGCAGCACGGTTTGCAGACCCGTCCCCAGTGGTTACGCCTCGCCATCTGGGCCACGGCCGGCCTCTTACCTACGGTTAGCGCCTCAAATAGTCGGTGTATGATGCTGGTGTCCTTCACGATGCCTGACTCCTGAACCCTCTTCACGAAATCGTCCAGCTGCATGTGCTTCCGAGGCAGCTCGAAGTTTTTCACGCGGTCGTCCGGCTTGGGGGCCTCTCCGGGCTTGTCCACCACCTCACTGATGAGCCGCCGCAGCTCGGGCACCCGCTCGGCCTGGGCGCGCTGGGGGCCTGACAGGGACCCCACCATCCTCCGAACCAGGTCAGCAGGAAAGATCCTGATGTCTGTTTTGTACAGACTCTGGAAGTCCAGGAGGGCATCCAGCAGCTGCCCGTGCATCAAGTGCACGGCCCCGCGGAGGTAGAAGTATCGTGCCAGGAGCACGGAGCTGTCGGGCGCCAGAAGGCTCATGGCCTTGCTCAGCAGGGCGACGCAGTCGGAGTAGTAGGCCTGCACGCACTGGCTCACCAGGGGGAAGTGGATCTCCGGGATCTTGAACGTATACGTCGGCTTCGGGGTCACACTCAGAACTAGAGCCGAGAGGAAACACGCACACAATCAGCAGACCCGAAAAACGGACCTGGGTCCCTGTCATCTTGTCCGGGTTAACGTTTCTGGGCCCTGGGTGCAACATCAAGTGAGAACCTCTATGCCTCTTCTGGAAAGCTCCACGTGCCCCTGAGCTGAATGGGGGTCCCCCCACTCTGCTTCCATGGCACCTTGAGAATACGGAATAATTTTATTTGCTAAGACTCTAGCGCTAAACAGAAACATCTGGTAGTGAGTCTTCACGGGAGGGTTAAGCTGATGACCCAAGCCGAGATGCGCCTGCTCTGTGAGACGGCCATTGCCATCAACCCCGTCGTACAGACATGCAAACTGAGGCTTTGTGCGTCCCAGGTGCCCAGCTACTAAATGCCAGAGCCAACCTAATCCAGGTGTGTCACACCGATTCCTTCCACAAATGTCAATGAAGTGCCTCTCAGGTGGCACCAGGGGACCAGGACCAGGCCAGTCCTGTAGGTAAGGCCAGGTACCCCACGGAGGTGGCGTCTCCGCCGTGAAGCCTGGGGGAAGGGAGGAGCCTGGGAGGGGAAGGGGGGCTCCAGGTGAAGGTTCAGGGGGCACAGAGGGCAGAGTGCCTTCCCACAGCAGAGTGAGCACAGTCAGGGGTGAAAAGCATCACTGGGTTTTACAGAAGAACTACAGGCCCAGAGAGGTGAAGCCACCTGCCCAGGGTCACACAGCCAGGAGGCCGCTGTGAGGGGCCTCAGACCCAGCAGGCGCCTCCAGAACGCGTGCTCTGTCATTGAGGACTTTTCTCTTGGACACACGGCCCCTCCTGAGGCCGGCTCGGTGCGCCCCTCACTCAGACTGTCACTCTGCTGTGCACGGTCGTCAGGAGGCACCAACTGGTACCTGGGGCCTTAGCCCGAGGCAGCGGCCTCAGGGCCCCCCCCCGGTGCACGGTGCCTGGCCGCACCCGTTTCTCTTGGCCGCTGTGTTTGGAACCCCACGGAGGGGGCCCTCAGGGTAAATACCTGAGGCACACGTGGCTCGTGTTGCTGCAGCTCACGCAGAAAGGAGACATGGGCTCGCACACATGCACACGTGTTCTAGAGCACTTTACACGCCAAGGAAACTCCCGGCTGACATTTGGAGCTGTGCACACAGGCCTGCCTCCCAGACGGAGCTGCTCCCGTCATGGCACCCACGGGCCCTTGCTGTCCCTCCGCCTGCCACCTGCCACTGGAGTGGCCTGGCCTCGCCATTCCCTCTGTGTCTGCTGAAAAACGTGGCTGCCACACCTGAGCCCCCGTCACCACCTCGACGCCGCTTCCTTCGTGCTGGGACACCACACACCCCGTCGCTCCGTGTTTATCTGTTTCTGGTCTGGCCTCCTCCCGGGAGAGCAGCTCCACAAGGGCTGGGACACCGGGCCCTTCGTACCCCAGGATCTAGAGTGAGCGTGGCGGCTGCTAGGGCCTGCCAGTCATGTCCGTCAGACGCGGACACATGTCAACGTGTGTTTTGTAAGTACACGCAGACACACACACAGGCCAAACACCCACCCCCTTGCGCTGAGCAGACCCTGGCTGTGTTAGCGACTGGTCCCAGCAGAGCCCAGCGGCGGAGCAGCGCCCGGACAGGGGCCAGTTTATCACCTGTGCTGCCGCTACTGCATTCCGAGGCATCCACTTTGCGAAGCGATGAGTTCCGGGCCGGCAGCTCGGGGATGGTGATGTCCTGCAGGTTGGGCATGCTGACCACCATCCTCCTGTGAGCAATGTGCAGGGGTGAGGATTTCCGTGAGGCCATCTTCTCAATGGTCGGTCTTCTTGGACTTGCCAGCATCCCGTTAAATCTGAGGTCAGAAAAAAGCAACACCTTTTAGCTAGAAGAACAACTACAGAATACGTCTCAACGCCTGAGCCTCTCCTCCCAGGCGACACCGGTGCCCGCTATTCCCGCGTGCCAGGGGAAAACAGCAGGAGCACTGTGTCGGAGTCTCCCCGGTGTAGCCAGCGGCTGGAGGACAGACCGTACCCCCGAAGGGACACACATAAACAAAGTCTGTCGGGAACAGTGTGGGAAGAGCTGGAACAGCACGGGGGGGGCGGTGGCGATGTGGCAGGAGAGGGAAGGCGGACGGCAGGGGATGGCAGGGCAGACGCGCTGTGCTCGGCGTCCCCCCCCCCCCCCCCAACAGAAATGCTCGGGGACGAGCCCGACGTGTTACAAGTTTCGGAATGAGATTTTCTGGTCGGATGTATCATTCATCCACCCAAATAAATCCATGCTACTCGAGCGTCTGGTCCCCAGAGTTGTGCCTGCACACTGCAGACAGCACCTGTCCTCTTCGGATTGCATGTGGAGGTCCATCTGGGCAAAGGCGTCCATCCTTCCACTGAGCCGGGCTTTAAGGAAAGAGTGAAACATGTAGGTATCCAACACCTGAAACAGACCACGGAAGGCCAGTTACCGCCGCGCTCTTGGCCATCACTGTGCCGCCGGGGCGCCTGCAGCGGCTGCCCGGTCCCTTCCCCACCGGCCGCAGCCTCTCCCCGACCCCCGGCTCCTTGGACACAAGTTCCTAAGCGGCAGCTGTCTTCACTGACCCCACCCTGCCACGCTAGCCTCCAGGTCCTCCCCAGGCCACTGCGAAGGACCGGCCAGTCTGTGTCTGAAAGACCACCAAACGTTCAAAAGCTCAACCACCTTGCCCTCATGACGGCAAGAGCCACGGTGCCCTGTGGCCTGTGATTCCAGATCTCCAGGGACCACAGCCCCCTCCTCACAGCAGGTGCACGGGCTGGCACCCACCCGTGGCTCCCATGACCCAGCTGCTGGTCTCTCGCTGGACAAGGTGACCCTCCAGCAGCTGGTGCTTGTCCCTACCCTGCTCCCTGCTGTGGTCCAACAGCCTGCAGGGGACAAGGCCCAGGGGACACCGCCCAGCCTGGTGACAGGAGGGCTGCAGGGGCACAGGGCCCACAAGGAAGGTGCTGGAAACCCCACGTACAAAACACCCGCAGAAGAGTGAAGGCAGGAGCGGACACGCAGTGGGATGGGAGGTGGCAGCTGGCTCCCGGGGACTGCTGGAGTACTCTCCACGAGCTGGCGGAGCAAGGAGGTGGACGGCAGGGAGCTCGGCCCAGGCGCCTGTCACAGCTGTGACCCGGCTGCGAATGGGGCTCCTGGCTTTGCTCTGGCCCCACGTGCGTCCCTGTGGCTTCTCCCCATGCTCCTCCGTGGCGCCTTTCACGGCAGGGTCTTCTGTGGGCAGCATGGGGCCTGCAGGCCAGGCTCTGTGCCCCGGGGAGTGAGTGCTGAAGGAGCAGATGGCCGGGGCGCCCGCGAACGGGGGGAGCGTGGAGTCTGTCCCGCAAATGTCAGAGAGCAGACATGAGGGCACGGGCAGTGCCCGGAGAGGCAGAGGCTGCTGGCCGGCCAACGTGAATGACTGCTGTGGGGACCTCAGTCATGAGGGGAGCTGCGGCGCGGGAGCGAGGCTCACCCGCCCCTCTGGCCATCAGCTGGACAGGGCGCCACCGAGAGAGGCCACCCGAAAAGTGTGAAAGCAGCCCTAAAGGACCCAGAAGATCGGTGCCAGCTGCACCACCTGCCAGCGCGAAGCCCCAGATACGACTGCTCATAACAGACAAGAACAGAAGCGTCCCACAGGCTTGTGAGCAGGTGGACAGAGCCACCGCCGCCTCCCGCATCGGACGGAAAGGCCCCGCGGCCGCGCGCCTGGCACGGGAGCCATCCGAACTGATGGAGAGGTCCCGATCCGGACCGAGGAGGTGGCTCCCGGGCACACACATCTGTCAGAATTTATCGCCCACTACACTGAAAATGGGTGCATTTCATGACAGGTAAATTATACTCTGAAAAGCGGATCAAAAAACGGGGCCAAAGGGTCCAAAGGAACCGTGTGGAAAGAAACCTTCTGGAAACGTTAATACTTCATAAAATACTAACAGATGCTGAAAAAAATGTACTTTGAATAATGCTGCAAATACAGAAACATATGCAGGACAGAATACGCACATGCACATACCAGCCCCACTCGCTCCTCACCTGTCTATAAAACTGCTGGTCCCCCGGAGCCCTGGTTTTGAGAAACTCCTCACTATTAAACACTCTGTGTTCGTAATTTAGGTGGTTCTTCACTTCCCTGATGAAGAGAAAAAGGGTCTAGGTGTGGAACTATTTTTAAATATGTGAGAGTCATGATGATTTAGCAACCCAGGAAAGACGGGAAGGCCAGCCTTTGCAAGAGCCCCGCCGCGGAAAGGGGGCTCCGACCCCGGGGAGGGCTGGGTTTGGGCGTGGTCTGCTCCAGCTGCTCGGTGACCCCAGCACGGCCTTTCCCTCCTGGGGGGACCGTCACGGGCCTCTTCCCTTCCCAGCCCCTACTTCCTCCTGCAGATGACACACAAAGCGGACTCGAGGGGGCAACCCCGTAGAGCAGGCAGACTCTGAACGTGAACCCGTACGATCTGCCACAGCGGAAGTAGTCCACACGTGGGATCAACGAGCCCATGGGCCACATTCCATGTGTCAGACATTCAACGCTTTCCTTCTGTTGTCAGGAAAAGTTATCTAAGGGACATAAAGTTTGATCCTCTGTATTCATAGTTTCTGCTTTTTTACGAATTCATCAAGCTTATAAGGTGTTAAAAAAAAAAACAAAAACCCAACCTTGCTCGTGAAAGATTTCATTTCAAAAAAGCAAAATGAAAAGAACCTATTTGTGTCCACACCAACTACACTGCTTTGAGCAGAGATAACACAACCTGTCTACAATACACGGTCCCATTTTCTTCCTGATCAATTATTTATTCTACGGAAATATATACATCTGAAGAACACAGCCACTGGATAATCACAAAGGCTCTGGTCTAAACCCTGCAGGATGGTGGCACCCACGGGAATGAGGACAAAGAGGAAGGCTCTCTAACGGGGACAGATCCTGAGTGCTGCTGCCTCGGGGGTGGGCTTCATTCCCGCAGTGACCCGAGTGTCCCCACCCTGGGCTGGCCCCGAGCTCTCAACTGGTGCGGTCCCCCACAGGCGGTCGGGGGCCGAAGGGGCAAGGATTTCAGCCACGTCACTTGGGGTTGAGCCACCGCGGCCAAGGAAATGGTCTCCGGTACCTGAAGATGCTGAAGAGCAGGTGCAGGGCCACCTGCTGCACCTGGCAGTTGAGTCTCTGCTGCCAGGCCCGCCTCCGGGTGCGCCCCTCGTTCAGGTCCGTGCTGGTGCCCAGGTGTGCAAGGTCCAGCTCGTGGTGCAGCTGGAGGCTCTGGACCCTAGAAAAGAGAGATGGACGCTGACCACAGCTCACACCACGTGCCGGGACTGCTGTTCACGGGCGGGGAGAACACTCTCCCAGCTGCATGAACACCCCGGATGCTCAGAAGACCCATCAAGAACTTCCGGGCTGGGTCACTAAAAATACATCCCCGGAGAGTCCACTCACTGCTCCATGCTAACAGCTCATCCATGCTGAACCTACAAAGGCCTCCACTGTGGACTGTGCACGTTTTCACCCAAACCGAATCCGTCCCTCCCCCCGGCTCTGCCTGGCAAGAGTATGCACTCCCCACCCTAGGAAGGACAAGGGGTTTCCAGCGCAGGCTGCCTCCTGGCCGGCAGCTTCCCACCACCACGTGCTGTCTGGGAGAATCGGATGCACCCAACGCCCTGGGTGTCACGGCTCTCGGCCGCCTGGCGGAACCCTGTGTCCATATACCCTGCACCGGCATTGGGCCACCCCGGCCTCCCCCGCACGATCAAGGCCGCAGCTTCGGAAACCAACCAGCAAGCGTGCGGTTTACATGCAGAAGACACACACCCAACACACACCCATCCCACCCGTGTTTCCTGAGCACCCCCTGCACGCCTGGCACCATCTGGGTGTGGGCTGCATGGTGACCAAAGGCAAAGCTCCAGGGTGGGGCCTATGTTCAAGTGGGAAGAAACAGAAAAACAGAAGAGTGCACCCCAAATAGGAGGGCGTGGGGGAGGGGGGAGGGGTCAGAGAGTAGGACCCCCCTGCTGAAAAAGCCTGGCTGGGGGCTGGAGGGGCCCCTCGAGGACCTCGGGCCTGAAAGGTGAAAAGCCAGACACACACAAACGGCCCTGAGCAGGTAGGGAGCACCCAGCTGCCAGAGGCCCCACGGGAGCCGTGGGGGGTGGGGGAGGCAGGCTGAGACTAGGTCCAAGTGGTCGGCGGGGCCGGGGCGGGCCGGGGAGCACTCTGGATTTGCCCCGCGTGTGACAAGAAGCTACTGCTGCAGACAGGTGTCCCAGCCCCGCCGACCTCAGCTGATCTGTTCAGGTACCTGCCACCTGGAAGGATCGTGAGCTGGCCGCGCACCTGGCAGCACGGGGGCGCCGCGGGGAAGGAATCCGTACAGAGCCGTGGTAGCAGCCTCCCCCTCCGAGCTCTGTGCAGGGACGACCCCTCCGCTGGAGGAGAAGGCTGTCCCTCCTACTTGAGCACTCTGCGACAGTCTGGCTGGGAGAGCTGGGGTCCCTGTCCCGCCCCGGGGAGGTGGGGGCGGCAGGGAGGACACACCATGAACACACAGTCAGATGCACGTGAGGATGACGGGGGACAGAGAAGGTGAGTGGGATCGGGGCGTCTCATGGGGAAGGGCTGCTTCCTGTCCTGCCTGCCCCACCAAAGGGCCCGTGTGGACACCCCACCACTCCAGGACCCCCGGGGACACCGACCACCACCGCCCGGTGCAGCCTCAGAGCCTTCACAGATGTGCCACGACTGCACGTGGGTTAGCTCACGTGGTTGAGACCGGAAGAGGCACGATATCCCATCCATGTGGGGGTCCAGCCAAGCAGAGACGCAAGCCACTGTGCATATTCTAGAATCCTGACAATGCCACACAGACAAGTGCGAGACCCCCATCCCACTGGGGATGCGCCACCGAAGCGCACGCTTGAGAAGCACCAAACACTAGCGCCTGCCAAAGCTAAAACGTCAGACTCAGAGTCAGCGGAAAGCGGCTTTTGCTCACCAAAAAGTGAACAATTACAAATGGAGGTTCACACAGGGAGACACTCCACCAGCACACCCTGCTCAGGTCCCCTGCACACACCCAGCAGCCGGCCACGACCAAGGATGCCACGGTGCTGCCCCGTCCCGGATGGCCAGACACCCTGACCACGGGACGCACCATCGTCCCGGCAGATGAGAACGAGAGCTCCTTCACCCTCCCCAGACGCAGCTCCGGAAGTCCTCGACCCCCACTACAGGCCGCAAGGCCTAACCTGGCCCTTCTGGGAAGCAGCTGCTGCTGCCTGCTGCAGGCTAAGGACATGGGTAGCAGAGCTAGAAAAACCATACGCGCGATGAGCAAGGCAGGCAGGAGGCCGTAAGAGCGCTAATGGGGGCTGGGGTGAGGACAGGAAGACATCTCGTCGGGGGTGGGATGCCCACCTCTGCGCTGCAGGGCAGGGGCAGCACACAAATCCTGCCCCGGGGTGGGGGGGGGCGTCCCACGGGTCTGAATACATGTCTCATGCCGGGGGGTGGAGGGGGAGGGCGGTGGAGAGGAGGAGGAGGGAAGGGAGGGAGGAGGGAGGATGGTTGGGAGGAGGGAGGGAAGGAGGCAGGCAGGAGCGGAAGGAACCTCAAAGGCCCCAGGCAGACGACAGGGTGACAGAGAGGGGGTGGGAGGTTCCCTGGGGGATGATGAGACCATCACGTGACTCTGTGGGGCCGTGATTACTCCGCAGACAAGATCAGAACAAGGACGAATGACTTTTACCTTAAAACATTCACGAATAATTTCCAAACTATAAAGACAGAAAGGGTGGCTCTGGAATGTTAGATGGAAGAGATACTCAAGACACTCAGAGTGGGCAAGTACAGAGTGGAGCAGAGACGTCCCCAAGCACACGCGACTCCCGCCTTTACCTCTGAATGAAGGTCTGTGCCGCCAGCAGGGGGATGTCCGGGACATCGACGTCCTTGTCAGTAGAGCAGGTGACGCTCCCGTTATCGATATTTATCAGAATTAGACCATCAGCTTCCTGTAAGTTTGAAGAGACTGATGTAAGAACATGAATTTGTAGACATCTTTGAAAACACAAAAACACACTTTGCGTTCCCTGAGGTAGCGTTGCTATTAATTAAATCACCATACTTAACACGTACACAGCACCTTATACTGTCCCTACCAAAAAATGTAGGATATGCTGTGAGTCATGTCAACACGCTAGATTTGATCAAATCCGCCCCAGGCTGAGTCAGGGTTCCATAGTGTCATCTGGCTTTTCCCTGCCCTGGTATAAACACTCTGTGGGCCACTTCAGGGAGTCTGGAGAGAACATTCCAGAACTGGAGTGTGGGCTGGGCCCCGGGCTCAGTGAGCACACACACTTAGGATTTCTGAACTATGTGCCCGGCTTCCTTGAAGAGCCTGATGTGTAACGAGATACACAGACCCTGAGTCACGCTCTGGAGTCCCGCATCCAGCAGCCCCAGGAGTGTGGCGGCCCTGGGCTCTCTGAAGGCCCCCCCCGCTCCACTCCCCTTTGGGCCCGGCTCTGAATGCCTGTTCCAGGTGGCACAAGAAGCGAACACACGCCGTCTCCCAGCACACTGACTGGGCAAGGTGAGCATTCTCACACACACATGCTGCACGACCACGTCCGAGGCCCCAGCCCTACAGAGGAAAACGTCCGAACCCAACACACGCTCTTCAGCCTGCTGCCTGTCCTGAAATCTTCCAGAACACGTAAATCCCTGAGTGGGCCTCCTTCGTGACTATGGACGGGAGCTGTCAGGTGGATGTGCCCACAAAGGTTCCCCAGGGAAAGGCCTGAAACAAGATGATTTTTTTCCCTAATGACTAAAAAAAGACACACATTTTCAACTTCAGAGCATGGCCCTATTTCTTCCTCATTTGCAAGGCAGACTGGGAGACATTTTCCGTTCCTTACGTGAAGGTCTGAACTGCCTTTCCCCAAAGTGTGTTTGTCGCTTGGTGAGTCATTGATTTTGGCAAGAACTCGGCAAGAACCCGGCTCCTCCCCGGGAGCGGCCGGGCCGAACAGGACACCTGGCACCTTCCCGGGCACCTTCCCGGGATTTGCTCTGAAACGCTCCAGGCCCCCGTGCAAAGGTGCTCCAGTGTCAGTCGCTGGGGAAACGTGCATCAGATCCGCGGTGAGACGCCACGTCCCCCCCGCCTCGACGGCCAGAAGCATACACGGGGCCAGCGCTGGCGAGGAGGCAGAGGATCGCGGCCCCACGCTGCCGGTGGGAATGCACGCACAGCCCGGCCTCTCCTCCAGCGGCTAGACGGCTAGCGTCTGCGGGGGGTGTGTACCCGCGCGGGGGAGAGCGCACGCCGCACAGAACCTCACACACACGAAGGCTCGCAGCTGCACTGGTCACAACAGTCAGAAATCAAAACAACTCTAACATCCATCGACCGATGAACGAACGAACGAACTGTGGCACGTTTGCACAACGGGATCCTATTCGGCAGCAAGAACCATGGCTACGTGGATGCACGGCGTGGACGACCCTAGAACACGCTGTGCTGAGCGAAGGAAGCCACTAACGGCCAGCTGCGGGCCTAAAACCACGTGTGTGGAACGGGCAAATCCACGGACACAGAAGCAGGTGGGGGTGGCCAGGGGCGGGCGGAGGACAGCATACGGCGACGCTAAGGCATACAGGGCTTCTCTGTGGGTGCCGAGAACGTCTGAAATTAGTTGGCACGACCCCGTCAAGTTACTAAGAGCCACTGAATTGCACATTTTAATCGGGCAAACTTCGTGGTATTTTATATGAATAAAGGTGTTTTAGAAAGCCAAACCTGCTCTGCCTGCCGACACTATCACAGTGTTACAAATCCACATGAGCTCACCATCTAAACATACGTAATTAAGCACTTACTGTATGCTGAGTGCTGTACTACTGGACCCTTTGATCCCTACCACGATAATGGGGCCAGCACACTTACTGCTGTTACAGGATCTTTGTTCCCTTCCGTGCCCACGGCTCTTGGTCGCGCCGCTTCGCGGAATGAAGAGGTGACCAGACGAAGAGTGGTGGGCAGCAGGGAAAAGTTTATGGAGCGATAGTACAGAGTTCCCCGAGAGGGTTGCCATTTCGGCATTCAAATCTATGGGTTTTTTATAAGCTCTTCTGAGAAACTATCTTGAGCATCCTGAGTGTGGGCCCCCGTGGGTGCTAAGGTGTGCCAGTCAGGGCTTTGATCATGCCCCTGTCTACCTATCGGGTTATTGTTCACGTGTTGATGGTCTTTTGGGCTGACATCTGGAGACTAAAGTGCCTCAACTTGTGACAGTGACCAGTGTTTCATGGTTAACTGTTTTGTTTCAGGATGTTCTGCAAAAGTCACTCCTGTAGAGGCCATTTGGATGCTGTTGTGGTCTCGTCTAAGGTGTAAAGCAGGATACTAGTGTGGTTTTGTCTTAGCTGTCCCGGCGTTTTTGCCTTCTTGTCGGGGACCCTGACCCTGATGACCTAAGTGTCCAATTAACCTCTGTCTTTTACGACTAGGACACAAGAGGGCCGAACGCTCTGCCGAAGGTCAGGCATGGCAAGTAAACGGTCACTGCATGCAGCAAGGCCCACACGCCCCCTGACGCTATGAGTGACATGCAGCGTGGACAGGCACCTTCTAGCAGGAGGGTCCACAGCATTACTGAACAACAGAAGCTGAACCAAGCAGAGAAACACAAGATCTGGAGCAGGGACACCGGCCGCTGCGGTCTGCTGAGCCCCTGCCACGTGCCGGCAGGTGCGGGGTGGTCCCCACTCAGAGCCCAGCCCAGGAGGACATGCCCGCTTCAGAGGCAAGGCGGCTGAGGCTCAGCAAAAGGGCTGGGACCTCACTCGAGGCCGCAAAACTAGAACGGGGCCACAGCTGGGCCAGAGAGCAGGCTCCGTCAGCGCCGATGCCCGCACTCTCCTCGCTGGAACTGCGGGAAGCCACGGACCCCTGGGAATTTAAGCGGACTGGCAGGTGACACAGGGTCCCGGCGCCCAGAACCCCATGGCCTTGAACACGCCTGGAGGACCGCAGGGGGATGGTGCAGATGTGCGACAGCACCCTGCATGTGTGTGGCACCCAGGGCACGAGCCTCGGGGACGGGAAGAACTGCACTCTCCCTGGCCAGGGCGCACGGCCCTCCCTGCGGGGCCCTCTCGAAGCCATTCCCTGCCGGGCCCTGCAGGGGTCACAAGGACCCGACATTCTCCAGCGAACAGTCGAGGCCTAACCTTGCTGACTTCTTCAAAGTGGTCGAGGTGACAGCCCATGAGGAAGGTCGTCGGCGCCATAACGAAGTCCAGCATCTGGTGTGACAGGACAGGCACGAAGGTGTGCTGCCACTGCAGGGGGCGCAGGTAGGCCAGGAAGCACTCGGCAACCAGCGGCAGCAGCGCCCAGTTGGAGGAGAAGAACACGATCCGCTGCTCCGTGAGGAGGCACGTTAGGATCTGGGGGGAATCGATAACACCGTGTGCACACCTCCAGCCACGCGCCATGCCCTGAACCGCACCACTAAAACCACATGGGCTGACACCTGCCAAAACGAAAGCCCCTTTAGCCCCCCAAAAAGCACTACTTGTGAACAGCATACACAGTCCTGAATGTCTGCCTGAAGCCAAAAAGCAACTATTCCCAGTGCATTCTGGAACACGTGTGCCCTGGCATTGCCCTCCAGACGACGACAGTTTAGATGCCCCACTAAGCCAACCAGCAGGGACACCCCGGGTCCAGAGGGACGCATACCTGCAGCACCTTCTCGGGCCTGAAGCACAGCAAGGGCAGGTGAAGGTCCAAGTCGATGAGCGGGCTCTCAGGGTCCGCGCGGGAGGGAAACACGATCTGTAGCGGCTTCATGTTAAATATCTGTGACGACCAAGTTCCATCATTAGTTCAGAGAGCCACTCCCAGCGGAGGCCAAAATGCACCGAGACTCTCAGTTTAGTCTCCAAGGGTGTCTGAGTTAGGATGCGTGTTTGAAGACTCATGCAGTCACTGCATATGGCACAGAACAAAACAGTCTAGAGACACCCAGAACCGCTGAGAAAGGCTCATGCATGAATCAAGTACTGAATGTCTTTTTCAGCCAATCTTCCCTAAACTCTTTAATTCATTAGCAAACTGCTCATCGGCAAAGATTAACCGACGCCCGGACGTGAGTCCCAATCAGCACAGATTCCAAGTCAAGCACGATCAGGTTAATCTTAGCTAGAACACTTACTGCATATTAACGAATTCTCTTAGTATTCTCAGCGTAATCATCAAAGCTCCTTAAAGACATGGACTTGAAGAAATCGCCGAGAAAGACTTTATTTTTCCAAATGATAGTATTTCAAAATAACGCTTCAATTCGAACTCGATATCTGCAGAATGCCCCTTCTGGATGGAGGGGGACGGTAGGGGCCTTCCAGCTCGATGGCAAGTTCGCTCCTGACCGTGGATGTCAGCCTCACGGGGGAGCACCCAGGAGTGCCCCTGGACCCCGGGGGCGATCAGAAGGGAGTGACCCGAGTGTGAGCAGTGCCGGGCCGAAAGCAGAGAGAAGATTCTCGAATCGGAGACAGAGAAGCTCCCGCCAGGAAGAGTATGGAAGGAAGACACACGGAGAGACGCAGAGCACTGGCTAGGGAAGGAGGTTCCAGAACAAATGTTCGCCATCCACACCTCCTCACACCTGTGTCACCACAGCTCTGTGTGAACGCTCGTGCAAAGAACCTGAGGACAAGGGAAGACTTCTTTCTGCAAGTGTCCCCTGACGGCACCGTCTTGTCACCGACCGATCTGCAGAAGCAAGACACATCGGGAACAAGGCAGAGGCTCTGTGTGGATGATAACATCCTTTTTATTTAAAACAAAACAAGGTAGAGCAGAGTTACATGCTCCCGGTGGTGATGAACGATGAAAACTTGTAAAGTTTACGTGAAAAACTCCCCTTAATATTTCAAAAAATAAACGCGTCAACTGGCTTTCCAACTACAGATAAAAACTAAATACAAATGCCAGTCATTCTACCAGTGACGCTGTTGGGACCCTGGGACGTGTCCACTGCGGCGCGTGAGACCCACACCCTCTGAGCTGGGCTCTGCTGTCCCCCGCCATCACCTTATAGGGAAGAAACTGAGGACGGAGAGATACTTTGGGGAAACACTTTCCAAATTTCAGCTTGACTGTAGCTCCAGGCAAACAACAGGTTCCCCACACAAGGCAACACAGGAAATGAGTCAGGTAGAGAGAGAAGGAAAATGCCCATTTCGTGTGTACACCCAATAACTTGGCCCGTGCTCTGAAAGCACATAAAATCAGACCCGCTGGTGGGCAGAGAAGCCTTGTGTGGGGAACCTGTTGTTTGCCTGGGGCTACAGTCAGGCTGAAATTTGGAAAGTGTTTCCCCAGGGGCGTGGCGTGTCTTTGCTGCCCTCAGGCCGGTGGTCCAGGCGCTGTCCGCTAAAAAGGCACGGAGCCAGGCTGGGCACCACCTCCCCTGTCACAGACCAGAGGTGACCCAGTTGGCACCCATGCACTTGACTCTCAGGAATCACAGCTCCCGAGCACTAGCTACAAGCCTCTCCATCGACATTCATTTGCCGGGGGTTCTGGAAATTCCTGCTGAATCGGCTCCTGGGTTAGAGGAGAACCTTGGCCTCGCATTTCTCCAAAACAAGGAACAGCCACGTGGCTCAACACTCCCAAAGATGGGTCAGGGCCACGTATCAACAGGGACCCCAGAGCTGGTGAGGCTGCAAGGGAGGATCACAGCGGCAAGCCTGAGCCAGGCTCAGCTCATTCGGACAAACGCGCAAGAGCCAAGACGCAGACCCCACTCTGAGAACACGACAGGCTAAGCCTGAAACACGACCCATCCGTTCATTCATTCGCTCAACAGCGGGCGTAGTGACAGCACCGCATATGCAGCTCTGCACGGGGCCTCTTCCTCACGCCGCTCGGAGGCCGATGGAGAAAACAAAACACACACGTGCGCGAGCCCCAACCGCAGACTGTGCTGGGCTCCGCAGAAGGGAGCAGGGCACGGAGCGATGGGGTGGGAGGTCACACAGAGGCTGTCCCGAAGGACCTGACCTCCAGGAACAGCACATGCGAGGGGCAGCCCCTGCGAGGGATGGAGGGAGACCCAGTGTGGCTGGACAACAGTGAGCAAGGGGGTGAGGCTGCAGACAGAGCAGACGACACAGGGGCCAGGGATGTAGGACTGGCTGCAGGTACATAGCGAGAAGCCACTGTGGGGTTTTAAGCACAAAAGGAGAGTCCAGTGGATAGCTGGTAAGTCTCTGCAGCCACTATGCAAAGGATGAACGGAATGAAGGGTCAAGAATGGACGTGGACAGACCAGTGGCTCCTCAAGTCACGCAGGTGGGAGAAGCCGGTGGCCCCACGTGAGAGGGTGGCTGTGGCCAACTGGAGGCAAACGCTGGGAGCTGGCTGGTCAGGGGTGAGTGATGGGTGGAATGCAGGGGTGAAGAGAAGAGGTGTCAAGAACGACCCCCAGGAAACTTTCTCACAGGGGTGGTAAAAGTCGGAGAACCAAATATGAATTAATCCAAGATTCCAAGGTACAGAAAACTGGTACAGGTGCGGTTCGTGCATTACTCATGCTCGAAGGCAGAACATAATATGTAGGGTTAACCCTCAAACTGTCCTGAACTCGGTTTCGTTCACTGCTTAGCCGGTCCTCAGGGAATATTTGTTGAGTGAATAGAGCAAGAACAGAAACTTCGATGACTTCAGTGTACCATAAAAAACCACCAATCATTCATGTAATAAAGATGACAGCCTTGCACAAAACAAGTACCCAATAAATGTCCCTACAAAGGTTTCTGGGAGCGGAACCAAGGGACTCAGGCCACCTGGTCTGTCTCTGGGCCTGGAACGCATCTGGCAGGATTCCCCCCACCCCCACCCCACACACTATAGGGTGGTATTAAAAATACACATTTTTTAAGTTCATAATCACGTGTCTCCTGTGAAATAAAATTAATTGTTCAACTGTGAATAATAATATAGAGAGAACCAAGATCTCTATGTCTAATCTTCTAGAAATGACTGAGTGAAACAGAGTCAAATTTATGACCTGCTTCGAGACACTAATTTGGCGGGTGCCTGTTTGAGAATGAGGAAGCGCCCGGTGGTTGTGTCAGCCTGGAAAATGCTGAGCCAGACAGGTGTCATCAGGGCTCAGCCGTCCTGGCCCGTTACTCAGCAAAGAGGGAACGTGGGCTGCCTTTCTGCAACTGTCCTTAGCCTGAAACCCTTGCGTGGTGAAAGAGCCAACAACATCTCAGGACAAGCCTGCCAGGGAATCCAGATCCCCGGAAACACTTGGCTACTCATTCAACAGCACTGGGAAAAACTAAAAAATAGGAAGCCAGGTACTTTTCATTAATCACTCTGGACAGGAGAAAACATGAATCAATGTAATACAGTACCCAATATTCCAGACAAATAAACCAAAGGGACATTTGTAATTTGAGTAAATTCAGTATGATTTTTTGCACAGGAAGTAATGAACCGATGTGTTAAGCACTAAGGGGGCCCATCACAGGCTCCACACCACGAGGCTGGCAGGCAAACTCATCTTTAGAAATGGCGTAATAAGATGATTCTGTAAGGAACTTGAGAAGCATAATTTAAACACTGGAATGTAAGAAATAGTTTAAAACATTAAAACCATCATCATCCTATGACTTTTACTATTCGCAAAGAAAAGACAAAATTTCAGATTTAATTACCAAGTGAAGCGGTCCAGGCGGCGGGCTAGGTATTAAAGACAGTTTGGCAGCAAAATCTTTTATGTGATTGTCAACTTCAAAATCTTTACAGAGCTTCAGGTGAGTCAATAAACTAAAATAAAAAAAAAAAATCACATCACAAAATAAGTATCAGCCTCCGACTGTCATTTTAGCATTTCTAATCAGCGCTGACACGTCTGCCTACGCCGGCAGCCCCAGGGCCTTCCAGCAATGGGGGGACAACCCCCCGGATGGGAGACAGCAGGGTGTGGCCTGCCCAGGGTCGGAGCCTGCCTGCAGGGGGGTGCTGGGGAGGTGGGGTGTTGGGGGGATGGCCATGTTCTTTTCTTGCTGTGAGTGCTGGTTACACGGCTGGAATTCATGCAATTTCTGTCTGGGTCATACTTCAGCAGCGAGTAAACATCTCAAAGGAAAGTGCTTGACTACATTTGTTTCCCAAATGCATTCTGACTTTTGAAGTATGGTTGGCCCTTGACCAATGTGAGGGGTTAAAGGCACCCACCCCCCACGCAGTTGAAAACCTGTGTAGAACTTCTCACCCGCCCCCCAAAATCTTAACTGCTAATAGCCCACTGCTGACTAGAAGCCTTACCGATGACATGAACAATTAACAGGTATTTGGTATGTCATATGCATTATATGCTGTATTCTTACAATAAAGTAAGCTAGAGAAAAGAAAATGTTTTTAAGAAAATCCTAAGGAAGAGAAAATACATTTACATTATGCATTTACATTACTGTATTTGTCGAAAGAAATTGGGTGTATGTGGACAGGCATGGTTCAAACCGTGTTGTTCAAGGCACAACCGCAACCAACGGAAATGCATAATGGACCAGCAGGTGCCTGGGGGCAGAGGGGCTGGGAAGTACCACAGGGCGTGAGGGAGCTTTGGGGGTGGTGAAAATGTTCTCTGTCTTAACAGCGGTGGTGGTCACACAGTGTCTACATTTGCCAAAATTCAGCCAACCGCCCCGGACACCCCGCCTGGGTGTCCTGGGGCAGACCCCGGCCTCGCCCAGCACAGCAGGCCCCACGCGGTCCCGGCAAGCCGCGCGCTTACGGTCTTACTTTAGCAACAAATCATAGCTCTTCCTGAGTCAGTGTCAGGATTTGGAGATAATTCAATATTCCTCCACATTTTATTTATTGTAAAAGAATAGTATCAGGTTTAAAAAAATAAAAAAGAACAGAGACTTTCCATAATCTAATTCCGCAAACACAGCTAAGCATTCTCTCCCAATTTCTGTCCACACAGAGGCATAGTTTACATGCTACCATTATAGCAGGAAAACAGATTTTAAAAATCTATAAATCTGTGTTTATAAAGTGCCGTTTGGATTTCTGTCATTTGTTTTTATATTTTTTAGTTTGGGTCATTTAGCAATGAGCATCGAGAGAGAGAACACTCAAGAAGCATGGAAACTGAACACGTTTTTCGAGTTAAACATTCGTTTCCATCAGTGTCTAGCAGGATGGTATTTGTGGGGAGTCACACGTGAAAGATCACGTGTACAAGGTCTGAGAAAGTGGTGCAGGGGCTGCCCTCCTTGGAAGGCGGGCGACAAGCGGCCGGAAGCTGTTCCGTTCAAGAAAGGGTGTAACCACCACCCCCCACTTCACAAACGAGGAAACTGAAGATGGGTGGACAAGCCATCTACCTTCAGGTGCTGAAGATTATCAGTTAATTAAGAAAAGGGGACCCTGTTCTGATTTATGATCCCTTCACCGCCCACGCCTGGGCAGACATGCATCAGTGAACGTGCACGCACTCAACTCACGCAGTCCTGCAGGGAGACCAAGCGAGGGCTCTGTTCTCTGTCGGGGGCAGTAAAATCCAGGCTAGACCCAAACCATGTGCAAAGACCAGCCACCTTCTGAAAACTAAAACATTAAGGCGCTGGAACTTGAGTTCCGAAAGTTGTGAGTTTGGTCAGGAAGGATTCCTGCTCGTCCCTCTGACCACAGTGTGAGAACCAAAATGACGGTCTTTCCAGGAGTCTGCGACTTGCCAAGGGTGGCGGGTGGGTTTTAGGACATTAAGGCGAACCTCCGTTGACCACCTCTGTCTTTAACGAAACCACCGCGGATTCCAAGACTAGAAGTTGGTGAGACTGAAAACCGGGAGGCCCGGGTGCATGTGGCGGGGGCTGGACCGTGTCCACACGCCACAATCGTCCCCCGACAACAGCTGGTGAGCGCGAAGCTCTCTGGAGTTCTCAGAACTTCTCTGTCCTCAGGCTTTCTACTCAATATCAGCATTAAGACACTCAAAGATTCCACCCCCAAAAAAGAAAATTTGTTAACTGTCATGAACTCAACAGGACTGACAGTGGTAGTCTCCTGATTTTCTCAGCCAGGAGAAGAGCTGTTTCTGATGGACATCTTTTTTAAAAAACCAAACATAAAATCCTCCATACTAATTTTACTTCCCACAGTTTGGCTTCATCCTCCCTTGTCTGGCAGACCTTCCCCACATGCTACCACCTCCGGAAGCCTCTGGGCCTTCATGGGAGCGCCCGTGGCCAAACCAGAGCCCGCCCACGGCCCACCAGCACCAGGGTGGCCTCGCAGACACATGGGCACGGCGCAGGCTCACCAGGACAGGCAGTCCTTGAGTGCGTTGTAATAGGGGAGCTTGGAGACCACGCACACCGCAAACGGTACGAAGCAGCCAGCCGCGCACGCGGTCGGCCAGGACGGCTCCCAGTGCGCCTTGCCGTTGTAGAAACACGACTCATCCTGGAGAGAAAGCAACAGACCCGTGTCACCTCCTGACCCAGCTGGTCCTGGCTTCTATCCTCAGCAGTGTGGGCCTCTGCAGACAGAAGCGAGAGCACAGGGGCCAGCCCACGCTCCCTCCGGTGTCACCGTGAGTCCCAGTCAGCGCGGACGGGCCCCCCCC
>NW_027397067.1:80552771-80646771 GCF_003265705.2 Callorhinus ursinus | reverse complement strand
AGTCAGCATGGATGGGCCCCCCCGTGTCACTGTGAGTCCCAGTCAGCACGGACGGGGCCCCCCAGGTGCCTGTTGTCTGTGACGTGTTGAGGTGGCGGAGATGGTTAGACACATCCCCGCCCAGGTGGGTAGGGATGCACAGTGAGAACACAGTAAGACACAGAAGGGCCATGGGCTCTGCTTACAAAGGAAAGAAGCTGCAGCATTAGAGCATTTGTGTGTGTTTGGGGTGGGGGTGGGGTCTCAGCTGGAGAAGGCACCCGGCGCCGGGATTCCAGAAGGCACAGACCACTGCGGAGCTGACGGGTGGCGCATCACTGGGGCCCACAATCTGGCCCCCGCGGAGGGTTGTTCAGGGTGTTTCAGCAGGGATGGCAGGGTGTGATAACAGCTTTACCTGGGGATGGTGTGAACGTGAGGGTCTTGCAAGACAGGGAGGGGGAGAGCCCAGCAGGCACACCGTCTGTCTACCCACCAACACTGAACCAAGGCCTACAGCCATCAAGTCAATGTGCCAGGGACCCCCAGGCAAGTCACCTCGCCTCCCTGTGCGACTGCCTGCTTCATCGGTAAAACGGGGATGACACTGAGTTCGCAGCCTCGTTCGCTGTGGCGGGGACTAAACGGATGACTGTGAGGAGGGGCGTGCCTGGAGTGGGCGGCTTGCACATGAGGACCACAGCGCCGTCTGCACTCCGGGAGCGGCTGCACGTGCAGTCCACGGAAAGACAGGAGCGCAGGACGGGGCGTGGGTGGTCATGGACACGCGGGGAGGGAGGGGAGGCCGGCACGTAGGGCCCTGGGTCACCCCGAAACCACGCAGGCACTGAGAGGACAGGCGAGGGACCACGCACACCCCAGCAGCCAGGTGTAGGGGGGAGTCACATGCAAAGCGCAGGGCTGTGACCTCTTTTAAATGTATTTAATGATAATAAAAATAATATGCACTTCTCACTCCACAGGCAAGCTCCCAAAGCACCGTCCTGAGTGATGCAGCCTCCCGTGCTGTCTCTGCCGGAAGCGCTACCAGGGAGGGGCAGGAACTCGGCCCCCCTCTCGTCTCGTTGCCTTACCCTACCTACCCCGGGCAGGCGAGCAGGCCATCAGTGCCACGGGCGCAACAGCCCACATGCACGGCCGTGAGTGGTGGCCTCCCCGCGCCACCCGCCGCCTGCCGCCTGCCAGGGGGATGCCTAGTCCAGACACTGAGGTTGCACACTCAGACTTCAGCAGAATGCTGGGCTCCCATGTGTTTCTGACGCACATCAGGCATGTCCGTGCCACACCACAGGCGTGAAGGGACAGAGCCCGTCAAGCTGCACCTTATGTCCCCCGACACTTGGGGATAATTCTCCCACTGCAGCTGGCCCAGCCTCTGACGGCAGAGTGGGGAGGAAAATCCAGGCAGCCACCTCCCCCTCGGTGTCGGACTCCTGGACTTCCCCGGATGAAGCACCGGGGCCCCTGCTGCTTCTGGAAACCCTCTGGACACAGGCAGCGGGTCACCCTGCCTCCTCAGGTGTGTGGCGACCCCTGAGAGCTCCCAAGAGGCTTGTACAGGTGGCCCTGCCGGGCAGGGGAGGACCAAGGCATGCTCGGGAGGCCCAAAGCCATCACCCTGCACAAAAGAACCTGAGTGCCCCTCCGTGGACGCATGAGCAACAAGCTTCGGCTCACACCCACGGGGCAGTGGGACTCGGCCACAAGAACAGAGGCTTTGCTGCCCCAACATGGAAGAACTCTGAACCCATCCACTGAGTGGAAGAAGGCAGACACAGAGGCCACGTGCAGCCCGAGTCCACCGACACCAGGAGTCCGGAGCAGGCAAATCCGTGAGGGAGAATGGGGGCCGGGGGCGGGGGGAGGGACTTTCGGGGTGACGGACATCTTTTGGAACCAGACGCAGTGGGGGGGCTGCCCACCACCGGGAGTGTACTTAGCGCCACTGACCCGTACACGCTGAAGTGATTACAATGGTGGTTTGTGATATGTGTTTTGGCAAAAATGAAAAACACTACAGCCCGATTTCAGAGGGAATTCACGGCAGTCACGTACGTGTAGGGGTCGGTAGTACTGGGCAACCACGCCGTATGTTCTGTTCCCACAGACATCAGTCAGCACCAGGAAGTGGACACAGTCCTCCCTCGGTTCCGAGGCCACGTACACGCCCCCTGCGGACGGAGAAAGAGGAAATATCATCACGGCCCCGCGGCATCCGCCTCCAAGCCTGGGCTGTCCACAAGCCCACTTCACGGCCTACAGAACCTTTCCTCGCCTGGCCAGCTGTGGCACCTGGGGGGTCAGGCTGCTAGCCAGCTGTGGCCCCTTCGTCCCTCTGCGGTGCCCATTCCTCAGCCGCCCTCTGTGCTCTGCAGAATTTAGCAAAGGAACCTGAGGACAACCACAGATGAACCCTTCGGGAGGCGCCTGGAGGAGGTGCCCATTTCTGAGCCCAGCAGGCCCGAGGGTGTCCCAGCTGTCCCTGGGTTATAATCCCTGAGACCAGGAGACAGCACCCATTTCTGATGGAACCTTCCATTCAGGGCATGAGGGAAGGCAAGTCCCTAGTCTGAGTTTTCTTCAACAGCCACTCAGTGTTTCTCAAAGACTAGTGGAAAACATGAGGGCCGCCCGCTGCCAGGAATGGACCAGGTGGGGAAAGCATGTGAGCCCAGGCTGTGGGCTCCGGGGGGGCACAGAAAACAGGGGCTGGGTGGCCCGGATGGAAGCACACTTGGGGGCGGTGGGGGGGCCAGATGCCGCAAGCTAAATGGACTCTTCTTGACCCACCTACCAGACCTCTGGAAGAACGGCCTGTCAATCGAAGGTGAAAATCCTTGGAAAGCACATCTACCAACCTGCTGGCAATCCCCACAGCCCCTCGTCTGGGACTCGTTCTCCAAAACATGGGAGCTGCACGACATCGTGGGCCACACATCCTTCAGCTCCCAAACCCCCAAGCTTAAGAGAACTGAGTTCCACGGTTCGACCTTGAGGCTGCCAGGGGTCACCAGCCCCCATCTGTCACCCTTTCTCAACGTGGTTTCTGGAAAGCACCGTGGGTGCAGCAGGAAAGCAGGGCAGGGGGTACCTGGGAAGCAGAGCTGAGGCAGGGCAAGCAGGTCCACGCCGTTGGGGACACTAACGTCTTCAGGAGGGAGGCCCTTCCAGGGCTCTGTTTTGGGCTTATCCCTCTTCTTTCTGAAGGAGCGTCTTCTCGTCTTGCTCGGAGTCACACAGGGGGCACCAGCCATCTGACTGTCCTCCTTAGTGACGAAGGGAGGCACAAAAATGGACAGGACCTCCGGATCGAGAGCAGAGGGGAGGCGGACCCCGTTCTTCAGGGACATCTGAAGTAGGCAGAAATACGAGTAAGCCAACAGCACCGACCCTTGCTCTGTTGTGCGCCTGCCACCCAAGCACCCGCTGTCGCTTTGTTCCCCTTTGACCCACCACCGAGCACCAGTTCTGCACCTGCGTGTGTGTGGCCTCACCCACCAGTGGCCCAGGACAGGAAGGACCTCACAGAAGTTCCCTTTAGGGCCCCGTCGGGCCGTGCATTCAGGCGAGTCACCCCACAGCGCGGGGTCTGGCTCTCTGGCTGCCCCTGGGCACACAGCTTGACAGTTCCCAGCCCGGCCAACGGGCAGACGTGAGTTCCAATCTGGCTCTGCAAGGACTGCAGCAGCGAAGGCCGCATCCCTGAGCTTCCCTCTCCAGGGGGCGAGGTCGAAGGTCAAGGGCTCAATGCTGACCCCCCACACGGGAGGCCCCAATGCCCTCACAGGCTGGGGAGGAGGGGCCCCGCATACTGTCCGGCCCGGTACAGACGGGGTGCTGACGCCCTGCCCCACGCCGGTGATCCTGTCGCCACCGACCTGGGGACACAGACTGAGGGGTGAGAAGGACTCCCGGCCTCAGAGAGAAGAGACGCACCCTTCCTCCAGCAACCACATGGTCGCCCAGGGTCTACACAACAGGGCCATTCGGTCTGAACGCTTTTAAACTTTAACTTGGTACCCGATTTTTACAAAACCTTTTGTCTTTTCACTCTTCCCCCCAGATAAGATAAAGAACACGGGCTCTGCCTCCGGTCTCCGTCCTGTCCAGCTACAATGGCTGAGAGCCCGACCCGCACAGGCTGCTGCCAGGCTGCTCCCTGAGCTCCCAGGCGAGGTCAGCAGGCCATGACAGCAAGCAGGCGGTCGGCTCCAAGCTAGCGGAGAAACAGAGAAGTCAAAGGCAGGATTCGCTGGGCGGCAGGGGCGTGGGAAGGTGGGAGGACGCCCGGGGGGGGGGGGGGTGGGGGGCAACTGAAGATCTCTGAGGGGCTCAGGGCGCCAGGAAGGACATCACTGTCACCAGAAGAAATGGAATCGTCACCGGCAGGAAAGGGACGGCCAGCATCCCGGTTTCAGTAAGAATCGTGGAACCAAAGGGGAACTCTTACCCTTGAGCAGATTCATACAGGGAAATGCCATCAGTAAATACACTCTCTAAACTCAAAAAGCTTATTTTTATGCTGTATAATTTAAATTCAGGCAACAATATCTTTATATTTGGAAGAAAGTTTAATACCAGCAGGAACAAAGACCAGACATGGGAAATCCATATTATCGGATAATTTTTAAGTCTCTGTGTATCAGGCATGAGAAAGGAAACCACATCTTGAGTTACATAAAACCTTTTAAAAACTTTCCTGTCAAAATCTAGCAGTTCAGACCTATTTAACTATGAAACTATGTGCGTCCGCTCCTTGCTCACATCAAACATCACAACCATGAGGACTGGGCACAGGTGGCCACACTGTGGAGCCCACCCCTTTCCTGCAACTTCCCCTCTGCTCTTTGCCTCCGCCCTGACACTCCTGGCTAGGGCCCCGGCAGGCAGCTCCTTCCAGGCTGTGATCCCGCCCCCGCGCTGACTCCTTGCCCCGCCTCAAGCGCCCAGCCTGGCCGGCCATCTCCACACTCACGTGGTGTCCTCACTTGGGGATGGTGCCCAGAATCCCACGGCCAGCTCAGACCTCTTTCCAGTCCCAGACTTTACCCAACTGCCTCCCAACATACCTGGCAGGTCCCTGAAATTATAGCTTCAAAAATTAAGCTCTGGCTGATGCCCCTAAAACCCAAGCTTCTACCCATACGCTCCCCTGTGATAAAGACAGTGACCCTCGGGTCTCAGAGCTGGCCCTCCGGCCCCTGCTCCTCACTCCCATCTGCAAACCCACACTGGAGGGCCCCTGGCCTCAGGAAGTTCTCTAAGAGCAGCCCCAGTGCCACCCCAACTGCGCATTTCCAAATAGCCACCTGTGGCTTAGAGGAGGTACAGATTTGCGGCAAAGTAATCCTTCAAGGTTTCTGCCATGAGAATGACATCACCTCCTCCCACCTGGCCCGGGGCGCCCCGCCTGCACCTCTGTCAACTCTCACAAAGGGGGCTGCTGGGTGGCTCAGTCGGTTAAGTGTCTGCCTTTGGCTCAGGTCATGATCTCAGGGTCCTGGGATCGAGCCCCGCGTCAGGCTCCTTGCTCAGCGGGGAGTCTGCTTCTCCCACTCCCGCTCCGCCCCTCTCCCCTCCCTGCTTCTGCACATACTCTCGCTCTCAAATAAATAAAAATCTTAAAAAAAACAAAACAAAACCCATGTGACCTCATCACCTGCCCCAACGGGCAGCAGCGCCTGCCACCTGGTGCTAGCTTTTTACCCCTGCAGACCCTTCGATGGGCTCAAACCAGCCTCACAGACCACCTCTGTCCCTCCACCAGAATGGAAACCGAGTCTGTCTCCATGTGATCGTTACTACTACGTATTCCGTGTATGTGTCACACGTGTGCCTGCGTCACAGGGCAGGATGACGACCTGGACTGTAGGCCTGAGCAGCAGGCCAGCCTGCTTCCAAAGCCAGGGCGCCCCCAAAACCGTGCACCACTGAACCTCAGTCTCCAGACACAAGCGCGCACGTTCCAACGCTTTTCCCTGCTCTCCACTCAGGCCCCACTCCAGGGGCCTGACACATGCCCAGCCCCCCCCTCCCCACTCCACCTCTTCACCAGGGACCCCCCTCCCCTTCACCCCCACTGGAGGGAGACTTTCCTCACCCACAGCCAGGGCAAGGTGCCCCTTCCAGGTCATTAAGGCCCTGGCTCCTCACCTCCTAGAGCACCTCTTTCCACCTCCACCTGCCCTGGCTCAGTGCCCCTAGAGCACTGATGCCCTCCACAGTGGTACTGTATCACCTTCAGAGTTGTTGGTGGGGTGATGCAGGGATTGTATGGTTTCTCTCTGTGCCCCCACATTCAGCACAGAAGATGGTTCTCAGTGGATGCTGCTCATCCATTCATATCCTGGCACTCCGTGATCACTGAGAGCACACTCGGTCTGTATGGAACACGATCATCATGCTAACACCAATAAACTACCTCTCACTCCCTCTATTTACCTAGTCACTTAAAGTGAAATGGCCAAAATCCAGCCGACCTGGCATTTGGCAGTTCAGCACACATCTGTTTTTCCTCTGAACGTATATCCTTGCCGTCTTTCCTGGTTGGATAAGTAATACGCTCTCATGTTTTAAAGCTAACAACAATATAGGAAGAATAAAAGAAATAAGAAGAGAAAGGAAAGGTCCTCCCCCTAATTCCATGAAATGGTGGGTAATACCCTGTGCACAGCGTGGGATATAGTCTTCCTATTTCTTAGGTGTATATCAATGTGATTTTTCTCTCTACATACAATCATCCCCTTTTAACGGTTCCACTAAGCTTTTTTCCCCACTTAAGCACACAGTGTGGCTGACTTCCCTGTCACAGCTGTATGCGGCCACCCGGGGACGACTCAGTAACGTATCTGCCCCATCCCCTACCGAGGGACGGCTGGTGTGCTCTCAGTTCTTCGTCACACGCACAACCTGAGCAAAGGCAGCAGTGAACAGTGACTGCCATACATATTTGCACATGACCGACTTATTCAGAATAAGTTCCTGAAAGCACCGTCCTGGATCCCAGAGCACTGCAGCTGTCCCTCCTCCCCTATGGGCAAGACAAGGTCCGCTGGTGACAGTCCTTCCTGCTCTTCTCTCGCAGACACCGATTTACTAACCCCTACCGGGTAACGACCATTTCAGTTCCAAAACCCAGAGCTAATAAGACACACAACACCCTAACTCACAGTGTCACAGATTTCTGTTAGATTACAGAGGAGCACTGATCTTCATATAGGATGGGCCAACATTTGTGAAATAAAACAGAAAACAATAGATTTCTTTAATGCTCTAGAACTGTGCTGTCCAACACCATTAAGAGCCATCTGGCTATTTAAATTGAAATTAATTAAAATTAAATTTAAAATCCAGTTCCTCAGTGGCACTAGCCACACTTTAAGCACCTGGTAGCCACATGTGGCTAGTGGCTGCCTACTGGATGGCTCAGATGAAGAACACTGGTGTCAACATTCAGAAAGTCCTGGTGGACAGTGCTGCTCCGTTACAGTGTTGCCTTCACAGGCAAGAATTGTGCTAGTGACCTACTCTATGGACACTGCTCTCAGTCCATTGGGAGGGTTAGTGGTGGATCCTTCCATACCCCACGCCTAGTCTCCACGGCAACCTCGCAGTGGAGGGAAATGTAACCAAGCACAGAAACTCACATGGGGATGGACCTGTATTCTCCAAGTCTTTGTCACTACCCTCACAAAACAAACACCACCCCATCTAAGAAATGAAATGGAAAGTTAGGGCTCCTTACTACCCTAACATTAAATTGGATGTTTCTCATACTTCCCGGCTTGTTTTCATCCGTCACCAAGCAGAAATGCCTTAACGACAGAGAAATGGTGATTTTCAATCACAAAATTTTTCAATTTTAAAAAAGCCTCAGACGTTGGAAATAGAACTGCTATACAGTAAAAGTAGCCAAATGAAGTCATATGTTTGGTTAACTGTAACGTAAACATCGGCCTTAAAGGAGGCTCACTCCAGGAAGTTGGATCCATCCTGTAAGGTTGCCTTTTTCCTACTCCAAATATTTGCTCTCTACCTTCTGCTGAACCCCTAACAGAATCAGGGTGTAGGATAAAGAGGATAATAGTTAAAATGCAGAGTAGCAAACTGCCGCTAGCCCGGGAAAGCCGCGGCCTTTTTGGGTCAGGAAAGCACCCCTGTGCACATTGCAGCTGATTCACCCTACTCTCAAGACACGTCTCACCCTGGGGCAACCAACACGTGTTGAAATCACCCAAGAAGTAACTGAAACCAGGTCATTTCCTATGAGAAGAAAAAGGAGGAAATGCCATTTGGCAAATTAGAGGCAGAGAGATAACTCAATCGATGAAGGTCAGAGGAGACAGAGGCCAAAAGGGGATGCAGACCTCAGTGGGGTTTGGGGAGTTTAAGAAAGGAGGAGGGGAAATGCAGAAACCATCCAAGTCGGCTCTGTATTAAAGTCAAGGAGACAGGGCGCCTGGGTGGCTCAGTCGGTTAAGCATCTGCATTCTGCCCAGGTCATGATCCCAGGGTCCAGGTCATGATCCTGGGGTCCTGGGACCGAGCCCCTTGTGGGGCTCCCTGCTCAGCGGGGAGTCTGCTTCTGCTTCTCCCTCTGTCCCTCCCCCCTTCTGCACACACACTCTCTCTCTCTCCCTCTCTCAAATAAATAAAATCTTGAAAAAAAAAAGTTAAGGAGACTACCAAGACATTAAGAGACATTTGTCCAGTTAATTTTAGCAGTATCTAGCAGTATCTGATGACCTCAACCCTTCAACTCTGCAGTCCTAAATACTCAGGTGCCTTCCTGTGCCTCTCACTGCTGTCCTCCAGAATGGGATGAAGACTTCCCCAGACAACTGGGCGGAAGAATCTCAGAGTACTCTGGGCATCACCACTAACCAGAGAAAAATGCCACAAACAGACTCATACGGACATCCTGGAGCCAGAGAAAAAGGGCCCCAAACCGATTCAAAAGAAGGCCTGGGTTGCACAACTAAGAAAAAGTGAGGGCACAGGAAAGAAACACAGAGAATGAGAATGTTCAGAACTGCTGCTTTCCGGGAAAAGGGTTTGTCACTCTGACCGCTAGGACACAGAGAAGGGGAGAAGGGGCGGGGGGGGGCAGCCTTTTCTGCAAGTGAGAAAAACAGCAAGGTTTCATCGCAAAACGACTAAATGCAGAACATTTAGAAGTGGACCTTACATCTAAAACCCCAAACCTCACGATGCTGTGCCTGGAACAGCATCCACCCCCGAGGAGACAGTAAGTCCAGGATAATGAATGAAATCCCTTCCTCGCGGACGTCCCCCAGGCGCCCCGGCTGCACCTCCCCCCAGCCCCCCGCCGCCGCCTTCACCCTGCCCAGGTGTGCCTCCCGAAGGCCGCGGGGCGGGAGGCGGAGCACCTGGAGGGGCGTCCTCAGAGCGCGCGCTCCTCTCCCGCGAGCGCTCCCCGGTCCGCACCCCCTCGCGACTCCCCCGCGGCCGGGAGGACAGCCACGGTCCCCGCACCCAACGGGCTGCGGGGGAGGCGGGGGGGGGGGCTTGGCCGGAGCCCCGCGCACCGCCCCCACCCCGCGGACGCCCGGGACGCCGGGGCCAGACCCGCGCCCCGACCCTAGCCGTCGCCCGGCCGCGTCCCGCCTCAGTTTCCCCGTCGGCCCTTACCTGCTCCCTTACCTGGTCGGGGCCGCGGAGGCTGTCCCGGGAGGGCCCCAGTAACGCGCACAGCTCCAGCAGCCCTGAGGGCAGCGCCAGGTGCTGCGGCGCGGCCTCCGCCATCGTTGCTCTGCGGCCGCGGACCGCTGCGCGCACCCTGCTCGGGCGCCTCGGGCCGCCGACCCCGACCCCAGCCCCGCGCCCCGCGCCCCGCGCCCAGCGGAGCGCCGCCCGGTACAGCACCCGGGCGCCGCACAGCCAGCCCCGGGTCCGCGCCGAGAGCCGTCCGCGGGGCGGGGCCCCTGTGGGGGCGGGGCCGCCGGCGGCACGGCGGGGTCTGACGGGGCGGGGCCTTCCTGGGGGCGGGGCCGGCTGCGCCTGAACTAGTCTTAACGGGGCAGGGCGGGGCCTCCCCGGGGCGGGGCCCATCGGGGGCGGGGTAGCCCACTGAGCCCCGCTCCAGGTCGTCATTTCCTAACAGGCCGCTGGTCCTGGCGCATGCGCGGTTCTGCGCGCGCAGCCCCTCCCATTGGCCACGGCCCGCCGGCAGCCCCCTTCCCGGGGAACGGAGGAGGACCCAGGCCGGGAGCGACCCCGGCTCTCGCTGCCTCCTGGAAGCTCTCCTGCGCCCTGGACGGCGGAGTTGGCCGGGCGTGGTCAGCAGAAAAGGCTGGCGAGGAAGGGGGTAGCAAGATCCATTCCTGGTTAATAACTCTGCCCGGTTAACCTTCCTGGCCCTGTCCAGTGAGAGGTTGAGCAATATTCAGCAGGAAACCTGGCGGGGTGGGCACCGCTGGAATGGATGGAGCCTGGGAGCGCAGAGATGAGGCAGGGCCGCGACCTGGCCAGCTCCACGCAGGCCTGATCCCGGGGGACCGTGGGCCTCCCCCAGCCACAGGCTGGGCCCAGGAGGCTGGGTTTCGTGCCCGGTCCCAGTCCCAGCTCTGCCTGCCCGCCGCCAACCTTGAGCACATCCCTACCCCTCTCTGGACCCCAGCATACGCATCTATGAAACCAAGCAAGTGGGACGCCTGGGTGGCTCAGTCTGTGACGCGTCTGCCTTGGGCTCAGGTCATGATCTCAGGGTCCTGGGATGGAGCCCCATATCGGAAGCCCTGCTCAGTGGTGAGCTTGCTTCTCCCTCTGCTGCTCCCCCTGCTTGTGCTCTCTCACTCTTGTTCTTGCTCAAATAAATAAATAAATAATAAATAAATAAAATGAAAATAAAAAGCAGGGAGTGATTCCAAAGGAATTTTTTTAGTTCTAATAATTTATGATTCATTTTTTTAAAAACCTCAAATACTTAATAATATTGTCAAACATCTCTCATCAGCCTGAGAAGAAAAGGAACAAAGTAATGTTGGCATCACAAGGGGGATGGAGTGGGCCTGGATCTGGGGGAACAGGTATTCCTCCATCTTTCCCAGCCTGGGTGAGGCCCCCACTGCCCGCAGCCTGACTCATGGGATCCGAGTCTCACTTACTAAGTGACCTATTGGCTGTGGGTCACTGCTGGTTCTCACTTAGGTCTGGAGGCCGCCTGGCGCCCACGGATCTCATTGGTAGTTACCAATGAGACAAACAGTTACAGTCACTGACTTCAAAAAAAAGGACAGCTTTTGCTCATACTTGTCTGGCTCTCTCCATGGTGTTTTCGTTGTTGGTGGCCTCAGCACAGGGCAGGGTGGAGTTACCCGTGAATCCCCAGTGCCCGGGAGAGGCTCACTGCTGCGGCTTGGAGGCATGAGCCACTCCAGAAAGGCAGCAAAGCCCTGGGCTCCAGCGACCTGGGCTGGAGCCTGGCTCTGTGTGAGCTGTGGGACAGCCAAGCTCCATACAGGCCCTCAGTCTTGGCGGCTTCCTGTTTGCTCAAATACCGCTGGGTGTGGTCAGGATTCGGGATGGTAACCACTTGGCAGCTGTCAAGAAGGCCCCATGAGGCTCAGGGGAGAGCAGTGTCCCTTTTCCTCCAAGAGGTGCAAGGGTGGGTTTGAGGAGGGGAACTCCAGGTACGAATGGGTCCGGGCCTGGTTCCGGCCGTGCACGGGGCCGTGAGGTGAGGTTCTGCTTCTCTGAGCCTCACCCTTACCACCCGAGAAGGCCAGAGGTCCTCCACAGGGCTCCCTCCTCACTCTGTGCTTCTCAGTGAGTCCCCCAGCGCTCATGCCAGACACCTGCACAAGGCCTGCAGAGTGCCCCGTCCTTGAGAAAGCCCTGATGGGGTGGGACACAGAAGTGCAGATAAGCAGCCATCAAACACTAGGTGGAAAAGCCTCATGAGGGTCACCTAGAGGCAGACGATGCAGGGAGAAGGGGGAAGCACGTGGAGCCTGCCTACCAAGACCACCGCACAGGGCGTGGCGCCACCCCCTCCTGGAGTCAGGGAAGGGACAGGTGGGCCTGGCTGGAGAGCTCCCTGTCACTGTGCCCGCTGCACAGGGGCTCTCGCTGCGGCAACCCCCCATCCTGAGGAGCAGCCTTGCTGGGCTGTGTCACTCTCAGGATTACTGTGAAGAGCAAAGGAGAAAATAGATATGAAAATTGTTTGTGAACCGTAAAGGACAGAGGCCAGAATGGGGGATGGGCGCACCGTTGTGAGTGTGCTGAACAACACCAAACTGTTGACTCTGAAAAGGTTAATTTTATGCTATGGAATTTCACCTCAATAACTTATTTTTAATGGAGTTTATTTGTTTTTAAGATTTATTTATTACTTAGTGTGTGCACCCCCGTGCGGTGTGGGGAAGGGGTGGAGGGAGGAGGAGAGAAACTCCAGCAGATTCCTCGCAGGGCTGGATCCCACAACGCCAAGACCACCACCTGAGCCAAAACCAAGAGTCTGACGCTCGACCATCACCCAGGTGCCCCTCTATTGGAGTTTAGGAGGATACAGTCTCAAACGGTGGTATATAGCAATACACCTTGTGCATTTTAGCAGCGGTTTAGGTGTTAAAATTCTGTTAAATATGGGGAAGAGAGGGAAAGCTTCATGACATTGGATTTGGCAATGATTTCTTGCATATTACACAAAAAACACAGGCAATGAAAGAAAATAGATAAACTGACTTCATCAAAATTAAAAACTTTTTGTGCATCAAAGGACACTATCAAAATCGTGAAAAGGCAGCCCACAGAGTGGAAGAAATATTTGCCTGTTTCCTTATCTATAAAACAGGGATGACGCCCCCCCTCACTGGCTGTGGGAAAAATTGAACATACTGGTGGCTGTGGAAGAGCCTCGTGCTGAGAGCAGGGACATTTGAATCTTCACAAGTCCGGCCTCGGAGGCATACGGGCCCTGCAAAGTCTGGCCGCAATGTCTCCAGCCCCACTCCCCGTGCCTCTCCTACAGTACACAGACTTGCTCAGGGTGCCCCCCCCCCAATCAAATGCATGGTGCTTTCCTCCTCCCTGCAGGCTGCCCAGAACACACCTCCCCTGCGGACTGCACCTGCATTCTCTCACCTCCTCCCCCAGTGGGAGGGGCTATCTCCCTCTGAACCCTACAACGCCCAACTCAGGGTTCCAGCCTCCTCATTCTCCACTGCCTGCTGCAAATCCTGATTCCAGTATTTGCTAAGTCTTTGACCTTGGGCAAGTGACTTTATCTCTCTGGGCCTCAGTTTCTCATCTGTAAAATGGAATAGTACTACCTACTGTGCAGGGTTGTTCTAAGGGTCCAGCATCATAAAGACCACGGTTGATGGTCAGGTGCAGTCAGCATGACCTTCTGCTCTCATGTTTATAGGAATTATCTACAGGGCCCGTCCTCTGACTTCATGGTAAGTAGACACCCATAACCCCAGAGCCCACGACACGCAAACATCCGCGGGCGGCTAACCTGCTATGCCCTCTGCGGAATGCACTCTGTGGCGTTTGGGTGCTCTTCACCATGTTCCAGCTGGTGTTCGTCTTTCCTGTAATCATTACCCGTTTTATTCCTCTGGCTGAGAGCTCCAGAGGTAATCTGAGGTTATTCCATCAAGAGTTGAGGTGCCCCCATTGCCCTTATAAGCTAGTTGCAAATTATTTGACTCTTACTTATAAAACTTTCTTTGTGTGTGTGCGGCACGTGTTCATGAAAAAATACATCTAAGCAAAAAGAAAAAAGCTCACACCACACAGGATAAGCAGTTAAGTTTTTGGTGTACGTTTGTGTATGCACGTGCTCCCGCACACACAATTTGGGATTTAATCCTACATTTGTGAGCTGATACTAAGCAGACTCCTTTGTAACCTGTTGTGTTTTCCTTTACAATATAGAACGAATATCCTTTCACGCAGATGTGTGAAACTTTCCAGGTGAAAAACAGACCTGGAGAATGGGTCAAAATACAAAATCCAGTGCGATGCTGGTAACAAGGAAAGGACCTAACACAAAACTCCACCAGTTGATTAAAACTAAAACGAAGGTCAAGGGTAAGTCAGAAAATGCTACCAGAAAGAAGGAAGGGGCCGGATTTTCACATCAGATGAAGAAGGAATTCAAGGCCTGGAGCACCCAGGGTGAGGGCGGCTGAGGGGGTGTCTTGGTCTCCGATGCATCATCACAAACTTGTTTCTTACTCTTCCTTTCTCTTCCCTAAGCCTTTCTGGCTCAGCTGCTCCTCTTGTCCTTCCTCCAGGGTCCAAATGCCCCAGGGGAGTGTCCTTTTCTACCCCTGGCCAGGCTGGGTCAGCCCTCCCCTGAGGTTTTCTGTGCGTCCTGTTCACACCTCCTCTGCCTCCCATGGCCCAGCTTCGGCTGTCTTGGCTTTTGGCACCTTCACCAGACGTTTGCCTATTGAACATTTTTCTGTTATTTCTTTTGAATAAATTAACCCTGCAGGGATCCAGAGCATTTTCCTGCCTCTTCCCTCACTCGATGTATGTCAGGCCCAGGAGACCAAGCGTTCCGGAAGGATCCGGGCACTTCTCTCCTTCCCCAGCAACACAGAGTCGCACTACAGCTGGTTTTGAACAGTTAAATTATTTATTCCTCACAAAATTCCTGAGCTGAGGGGCAGCTGGTTTTCCATGTGAAAATATAAACCAGGCTTTGACTTTTCTTGGTAAAGTTTACATATCTGTAAACAAAGAAAAACATGAGTCTGAATAAACAGTTTTCTCCAGGAAACGAGGGGACCAGTGTGTCAGGAGAAAATGTTCGCTCTGAAGAAGTCAGACAGGGACACTTCCAGATCCAAGCTGTCTGAAGTCACTAGCTCGGAAGCCACCCCACCTCCTGAGCCTCAGGGTCCTCATTTCTGTTGGGATGTTTCTTGAGCACCTACTGTATGGCTGGTCCTGTGATAATAGCTGGGCACACAAAGAACAAAATACAAGCTCTCCCTGCCCCCGCCCCCAGGAGCTCCCAGTACAGGAGGTGAGTATCCAGTGCAGAGAAAGAGGCAGAGGCGCTAAGGAATCAGAGCAGTGTTGGGGGCGGGGGAGGGAGGGCTCAGGCAAGAGGAGAAACCCGTGAGACCAACCATGAAGCTGAAGAGGCATTTTCCAGGGAGAAAAGACCAGGAGAGCATGGCAGGGGAGGCAGAGGGACGGCGCGGCGTGTGCAGAGCCCCATAAGCGCGTACGTGGGGAGCTAGGTGACGGAGGTGGACCCAGGGCATGGCGGGGGGGGGGCCCCACGCACACCTCCAGGAGGGACAAAGGCAGCTGGAGGCGGGGCAAGGGCCAGGTTGGGAAGGCTCAGGCGCCAGGATCAGGAGGCTGGTCTCTGTCCTGCGGATAGTGGCAAGGGGCTGAGGACTTGGCCCAGGAAAGAAATGGGGCCAGTTAGGTATTTGAGGAGACCGGCTCGGGCGGAGTGGAATCGGAGCTCTACAGTCATCAGGCAGGGGAGCGAGGGGTCTGCGTGAGCAGTGAGTGCAGAGTGGGGAGGACTCAGAGGACAGGATGACCAGGACAGGGAGGGGCTGGTGGGGGGGCAGGCGCAAGTCCAGGCATCTCCTCGGTGGCCCCACAGATGACGGGCCCCCATGCCACCTCCCAGCATGGACGGCACCGTCCTCTAGAGGCGTGAGGTTCTGCCCTCCTGCTGGTCCGTCGGCTGCCAGGGCAGGGACTGTGGCTGAGATGCCCACTGCATCAGAGCCCAGCACAGAGCAGGCCCTCGCTCATAGGAACATCTCTCTTGGCAGGACCAGGCAGGTGAGCGGGGCCGAGGGGCCTCAGAGGGACCGATGACCTGGCCTGTGGACATCTAAATAGGGCATCCTGCGGGCTGTGTGTGTGTGTGCACGCACGTGTGTGCATGTGTGCGTGTGTGCGTGCACACATGGTTAGCAGGTGGGGTACTGCTGTGCTTCAGGCTGGGCCTCTTTCGCGAACGGTGCCCGGCAGGCGAAGCCCCAGCCATCATCCGGAGAGATGGGGTCACAGCAAAGGGACAGGGGCTGCTGGGCGTCATTGCAGCCACGCCTCAAGAGGCGCCACCTTACCAAACGCCTCTGACCTGTCCAGACAGCCCGCTCCTGCCCTAAGCTGCTGGAACCCCACTGTCGAAAGCAGTTTTCTCTTCCAAATATTCATAAATAAGAGGAAGCCATGTGTTGGTACGTGCCAACCGCTGGCTTCGCTTGGAGACCGTGTAATCCCTGAGCTCAGCATGTCACAGGGTTTGGACAGGCACAAAGGGTGGCCCTTCACCCCGGCCACAGGTCCAACAACCCTCCGCCGGGCCCTCCCCTGAGCGGTGGAGGACCATGTGTCGGGCCAGGCCCCGCGGTCCTGCAGGGATCCTAGGCGATGCCCAGATCCAGCCGTGCTTCTCAAGCACAGGGTCCATGCTCCACGCTGTCAGTGGCAAAACGGAAGTAACAGTACTTCTCTCCCTTGAAGAACAACGTTCAGTTCTGCACAGCAAACGTTTGTTGCATGTCTACTGTGTGCTGGCCACCGTCGTGCTTGCCAGTCCCAGGGCATAATGGGGCTGAAATCGCATCTGCCCCGACATAGACCCAGCCCGGCCCCAGCAGGCTGGGGGACCCCAGGCAGGCTCTTTGAGCTCTGCGCACGTCAGTTCCCAGGGCCTGACTCTATGTCCGGTGCAAAGTAATAGGTGCACAAGGAGTATATGATGAATAGAAGAATAAAATCCCCCTGTCCATTGGTTAGGGTCCAGCTGCGCTGCAGGGTGCCTGCCATTCAGCAGAGATTCACCGACCTAGTATTGAGTAAAAGGATAAAGTCACAGGAAAACACACAATCTGGTACCATTTAACAAAATCCAAGCGTGGACAGAACACACCTTGGCAAGAAAAGTATAAGGCAGAGCAAGGGGTGCTGACACTGTGTTCGGGACGGGAGCCGTGGCCGTCTGAGTGCTCGGCAGGTGGCGGGGGGAGAGCCCGTGTTACAATTAGACATATTCTTTGGAAATACGAAATACTTTGTAAATATGAAAAAAGAGAAAGCCAAGCATCTCGTCTATTTCTGGAGCAGCATTGTGTTTAAAACAATGCGAGTACATGGAGAGCACTTCCCCCACTTCAGGCCCCATGCACCTGTGCCAGACGCCCCGAGACAGCGGGCAGGCTGAGAGAATGAAGACAAAAGGTGACTTCCACAGGAAACAGGGAAGCCAGCCCTGCCCGACGGGTCGTTGGCTGCCACTGTGGTCCGCTCAGGCGGGAGGAGGGGACAGATGTGAGAACTATCTTAACCCATCCAGACTGGGAATCAAGACAAGTAAAAATAGATGGCTAACAGTAAATGAGTGGAAAAGAGGAAGTCAGGCTCTCCCCGGCACTTGAGGGGTAGAGGGAGGCCCAAGGTGACTCAAGGTTATTTTCTTTGGCACCTGTGGTTCGGCTGCCCTAGAATGCTCTTCCCCCTTCCCTCCCTGATAACTCTGACTTACCTTTCATTGGTTCAGATACCACCTCCTCCAGGAAGCCCCCCTGAACCTGTCTCCCTGCTTCCCGGGTTAGGGCAACCCTTTGCACCCCAACGCACCTCTCAGGCCCTCGTCATGTTCCTCTGACCATGAGGCCCGTGTCCTCTGTGCCTGCCTCTGGGCTTCCGACCTACTGGCCAGCCTGCCCCCTCACTTGCTCCTGGCTCCAGAGCCTCGGTGCAGCCCCTCTCACACGGCACTTTTCAGAAGACAGTGTGCTGCCCTACCTCCTGCCCAGGGCAAGGGGCATGAGCGTTGGAGGCAGAAAGGCCCCTACAAGCCCACCCTCCACCCTTCACCAGCTGCAAGGGAGGAGAGCCAGGCAGACTGCATGAGTGGTGGACCCTCAGTACAAGACAGATGCCCCTACTCCACCCTGCCCTGGACTCTCCCCTCCTTGGGACCCTCTGCAACACTACCCAGCCTGGCCGGGGCCAACAGAGGTGAGGGGCAGGCCGTGGTAATGATGGCAAGGTCTGCTGACTCCTCCCCCAGTCGGTGCCCAGTGCCTCATGTACACACGTGTTCTCTTACAGGTTGTCCCTGTGGCACCACGACAATGTGCCACCCCATTTGGCAGATCAGGACCCAAGGCTCGGCCAGGCCAGCCACTGCCCCAAGAGCATACGGTGGTCGGGGTGAGGATGCACACCTGGGTCAGCCTGCCTCCGAAGCCCAGGCCCCTGCCCGAGGCCGACCTGCTTCTCTGTGCGTGGCCGGAGCCTTCCCCGGCGGGACAGGCTCACCCCGTAGGCCCCACCGCCCCTCTGCAGGGGCTCTAACATTTGCTAGGGAGTTCAAGGCTGTCACCCCACAGTGCTGTGTAAATCCGGTTGGGGCCTGTCTCCCCACACAGAGTGCATTTGGCATAGACAGCGGGGTGGGCTGGTGGCCTCCCTGTGTCCCCACCACCCAAGGCAGGGCTTCCAGCTGGGTCCTGAGCGAAGCTCAGAGAGGACAGAACAGGGCCTCAGGGACTCAGAGGGGAGCCCCCAAGGCCAGACTGGAAATACCACCTTCCCGAAAGAGAGGGGATTCATCCTCCCAGGGCTCTTGAAGGAGCCTGTGGAGGCCAGTCCTAGCAGGGCACACTCTGTCCCACCAGCCCAGGAGGGTGGTCCTGCCCCCATCCACAGAGAGGGCTCAGAAGTGCTGGGCTTGCTGGGGGCCCCCGCCAGGAGGTGGGTCCCTCGGGCCAGCTCAGGTCAGAGCTGTGGGGCTCTCCTGCCCCATCTCTCCGTCTTCACCTCAAAAGCCAAAGCCAGGCTGACCCTAGGGTCAAGGAGGGGCAGAGGCCTGGAGGCCCCCCGCTGCCTAGCTCCCCCTCCCCGCCCAGCTGGCTCCGACATTTCTAGGCGTGCACTTACACCTGTGTGTTTGCCTCTGCACGTGAGTGAGCGTGCATGTGCACGTGCACACCTGGGGAGGAGGGGGACCGAGAGCTACCTGGTGGACAGTGGACTCAGTGGATCCCCGGGACCTGGGTCACCCCCTCCCCCATGCACCGCTGACCCACTGAGACGTCCTGATCAAGCACTGGAGCCCTTCCAAGGACTACGCGCTTGGGCTTCATGGAAGGAAGGAGCCACTCCCACTTCTCCCGATGCATCTAGAAACACTCCCGCTGAGGGCGAAGGCCCCAGGAGCTGAGCAGGGCTCCCTGGGAGAGATGCCCCACCCCGCATGGGAGGACTGGGGGGCGCTGACATCAAATGGTCTGGAAGGGCCTGGTGGGGAGAATCAGCCAGGGTGCATTTCGTTAAAAGCAGCACAGGCTTTGGGTCCCAGACGTTTTCACTACCTGAAATACAGCCCTCGCCCTGCAAGGGGGTTCAGGAGCTCATTCCCGCTCCCACTGGGGGTCAGACCCTGGAGAATAGAGACAGCTCCTCACCTGCCACTGACCCAGGCTGGGGTCCTCCTCCCCTGCCGGCCAGGGGGCTGCGGGCAGGGCGGTGTCTACCTGCTCCCGTTCCAGTCGGGGGCTGGAAACCCGGGAGAGGGGGCACAGGAACCTAGGGGCACCCTTGCACCCACCCAGAACTTGCCCACAGCCTTCCCCTGCGGCATCCCACACTGGCCCTCACCCCTCCTCCACCCCTTCTGGCCATTCCTGGTTCTAACCTGGGCCTCGGTGCCCGGCGGCAGGTCAGTACCATGACCTGGGTCTCTTGGACAACGGAAGCAGCTTCCACCCTCCCAGGCAGCTCCTGTAGGCGGGGGCACGGCACACCCTCAGGGCCCCTCTCTGTCCCTCACTCTGGCACAGGCTGGGGACCGGTGAGGTCAAGGGCCAGCCCAGCCTCCTGCAATGACCCCTGGGCCTCAGGACATGTCCTCGAGTACTCTCAGCACCACCTGGTGCCTCTCCTTCCTCCAAACCTGCCTCCACAGAGTCCCGACCCCACCCCCTGGCCCCTACCAGATGTCTGTCCAGGCGGCGGCCAGTCTTGGGCCTGTGGGAGCCACTCTGGACGCCCCTCACCCGCCCTGCCCTGGGACGAGCCCCAGCCTTTCACCCCACAGCTCCGTTTGTGCGTCAGCCCTGCACCCTTGAGAAGCAAACCTCACATGGGAATGTTATCAGGGAGCAACTGTGAGATAATATGGGGAAGGAGCAGGGGGATCCACCAGACTCTTAGCCGGAGGGAAAAGGGTCCCTCAGAAGTCACGTTCCCTGAGCCCCGGAACATGACCTTACTTGGAAATAGCATCTTTGTGGATGTGAAGCTACTATAAAACGAGGTCATCCTGGATTAGGGTAGGCCCTAAACCCGACCTGAGGGCACGGCTGCCCTTCTGTTTTTCATGCACAGTATTGGCCCATATTTAATGACTCTCTGAAAACGGACTCTAGAGACAGATTCCCCAATGCCCCTACAATGTCGTTCACTGAGCATCTACTATGTGTCAGGGATGCAGAGATAAGTCAGCAGGTCCCTGCACCCCCAGACCTCCCCAGAGTGTCAGGTCCCTGCTCCAGGCCACGCTCCAAGACGCCCCCGGGTCTGGTGGTGCTGCTCCGCATGCTTGCCCCCAGGTGTGCTGGGGAGCTTGCTAAGCCTGGTGTCAGTCCTTCCTTCTCAGAAGCAGCCGTTCCACCCGCGCCGGGCGCAGAGAAGCACAGCTCTTGGAGCCAGCCGGGCATGGCCCCAGCTGCATCGCTCCCCGCCTGAGTGACCGAGTGACCATCTCGTGCCACTGCGGGAATCTAAGTCAGACAGGGTGATCCTCCCCGACGCCATGGCACCCTGCCCCAAACGTAGCAATCAGAGGACTTAGAAAGAGGACTCTCACTTACTGTGTACTGAGGGGGTTTTCCTACAGCCATTTGCAACCTGTTCTAACTGAACCCTTTCTAAAGAATCGTAAATGAAAGTGCCAAGTCAGCCCATAGTTCTGCTCTTTCCTTTACTGTGAAATCTTTCTTTAGAAAGTGCATTTATGTAAAATCTCTTCTCCTGGAACAGACCGGGTGCGGGTCATGCCCTGATCTCTGCATCAGGCTTCTCAGCCCCCAGACGGGTCAGGAGGCCTCGTCACCACTTCCCCGGGCCGACAGCAGCTGGGTGACAGCCGGCTCTGGGGTCCAGTCTTCCTGAAAGCAGCTTGTTCTCCCCCGGCTCCTCGTAGCAGGAAGGCTAAGCGCCTGCTCTCCCCGCACCAGCGCTCTGGCTTAACATTCCTGGCTCATCCGCACTTGATGTATTGGACAAATGCTCAGTTGATGATTCCGTGGGGAAAAAAATCCACCCGGAGAAACACGGAAACAACACATGCGGGGACGTTCCAGCTTCTTCACAACTTGCAAACCTCAGCAGATCTCTTTGTAAAATCTCGGTGTTTGAAGAGACCTGCGGGTCGACAATAATAGTGCCACCTGTCAAGCCGTAGCATTATCTACATATTTTATTATTGGATCTTCACCACATTTCATGAGATAAGAACGAGTATCCCATTTCACACCACAGAACACTGGGGCCTAGAGCTCCTCAGCATCTTCAGCTGGTGATTACCGGAGCCAAGGGTTCCTGGACGCCCGCTCCGTTCGAGGGTCTCTGGTCATGCTTCTCCCACTGACCCCCACCCCACCCCACACTCTGGGCCAGGACTCCCGTTAGACCTACTTCATAAAAGTCAGGCGTGGAGGCATCCTGAGGTGGGTCTGCAGCTGGGGGCCAAGTCTGCATGCCCATCCGTCCCCAGAGGCCCGGTGAGCCCTCGGGATTCAGCAGAGTGGAGCATCGATCCTTCGCCGCCAAACCTGATCCCCATCACTCAACAGCATCTTAACGCAGGGCATCTTTGTTACCTGGCCTTCTGGCAGGTCCCCCACCCGCCTCCTAGCCAGGGCTCCTGGTGGCCACCCCGGGCTGCCTTCCATGCCCAGCCTGGCACTCAGGTCCCCAGCCTGGCCTGGTGGAGCCCCCTTTGCCCCCAGCTGGGGCCTTGGCCTGATCTTGACTGCCCTCTTGAGTGGATGCTATAGCCCCAGGGAGCCTGCCAGGCCCCCTAGTCGCACTTGCCCTGCTGGACAGCCACTTGTTGGCAGAGGGGTCCGGTCCTCACTGCTGCCTCACGCTGTGGGATGTGGCCCCTGGTGCAGACCGAGCTGAGCAGAAGGCTGGGGGTGGCGCCTGGAGTCTGGCAAGGCCCTCCAGCTGCTCTGCCCGTGATTGGATTGTCCTATGCCTTGGTGCTTAGGATGCTCCATGGCTCCCTGGTGCCCTCAAGATGACCTGCAGCCCTCTACGCGGCGTTCCAGGCCCCACACAGGCTGGCCTGTGCGGTCTCAGCTCCTGCTCCCCACACACCCAACTCCCACCCAACTAGAAGAGGCTCAGCAGCATCTAATTCTCCAGGCCCTTCCAGACCCTTCCATGCCATTTTCCCTTCCCCACCTCCCCATGCAGCAAGCCTCCTCCCTGGAGCTGCCCTGGCTTACCCAGCAGGCGCACCCTGGCCTGTGCCATATCCCACTTTGTAATTAGAAGGAGTGACTCTGAGAACAGGGTGCTAAGTCTTGGTCTAGGGATGGCGGGCACTCAGACACGGAGCTAGAACAGGGAGGCACCAAGGGGAGCCAGGCAGGGTCTCTACCCGGGAGGAGCTTAACTGCTGGCCCAGCAACAGACACAGAAGCAATTCGTCCAAAACAACGCACTAAGTGAGGCTGCCAGAGTGCTGCCAGGCCGGGAGGGGCCACATGGGGGGAGGCTGTGTGAGCAGAAGCCGGGCTGCCCGCAGCCTGGCTTACCCAGGACTGTCCCTGCACTGACAGCCCCGCTCTCCAGGAACCCTCCATCCAAAAGGTCCGTGGGGAGGCCCCTTCCTGGCTCAGAAGCAGGACCATCAGGCGAACAGGCTGGGGACCCTGCAATGGGCCCTTGTTATTGGCCAGGTCACTGAAAACTCCCGGTGAGCTTAGAGTTGGCTGCCCCCCACCCGATTCTACACACCCTCCCTGACCCCGTACGCGTGGGCCCCACTGAAGGCTGAGTGCCCCATTGGGTGGGTTTCGGTGTGACCCACCTGAGACTGCAGGTTTGGGGCCTGGGTGGTGGTCTTACATGAATAATGAGTATGAGGCCTCTCTCTTCTCTTCAAAGCTGCTTTGCAAATCAAGGACAGAGCCCAGGTCATTCCTGCCCAACACCCCCCCGGCCCTCCCCCGACAGAAGCAACACCTAATTGGACCCTGTCCTTGCCCGGCCTCCCCTCTCAGCACAGCAGCCCCAGCAGCTCTGGGAAGCCTAAGGCAGCCCTCTGGCCCAGAACTCCCGGTGTTCCCAAAATTGGAGTCACTGAAACCGCGTCCAACTGGCTAATGCTAAACGTATATATTTTCACCACGAAGAAAAAAGGCCCTAACGGAAGTGCGGCAGGGGGCCTGGAATAAGTCGTGGCAAAGCGAGGGTGGCCGGTGCAGGGGAGCGAGGGGCGAGCAGCCAGGGAGGAGGTGACAGAGGATGCGGGACGGGAGCATTTCTGGGATCAGAACGTCCAAAGCATCACAGGTTGGAGCCAATTGAGCATAGGCCTCTCTGTCTACCAGGGAGCTGGCCTTGGCCACATGATGCCAAGGAGCGCCCTCCCGGCCTGGGCACCCAGAAAGGACATTGGGTGCTCCTCTGTCTTCTTCATGGCCCACTCCGCGGCCTGGGGAACAGGATGAGGGCAGAGGGCTCAAGCTCGCTGCTCCTGGGGGCTCCCTCCCCAAGGCGTCTGGGCTGCCGAACGTGGTGACGTGACATCTGCCTTGTGTCCATGATGCCCTCATGCTGCCTTCTGGCCTCCTCAGTGTTTGCTTTGGCTCAGAGTCCCGTGTGGGCAGGCGCTTCCTTCTTTGCTTTTGGTACCATCTTTGTGAAAACAGGGTCATTTAAAAAAATCTATTTTAATTTTATTTTTTCTAATATTCAGTTCCTTATATTTGATTAATAATTACAGTTAATAATGGAGGTTCCTCAAACAGTTGAAAGTAGAGCTACCCTACGATCCAGCAATTGCACTACTGGGTATTTACCACAAAGATACAAATGTAGGGATCCGAAGGGGTACGTGCACCCCAATGTTTATAGCAGCAATGTCCACAATAGCCAACCTGTGGAAAGAGCCAAGATGTCCATCGACAGATGAATGGATAAAGAAGAAGTGCTATATATACACAATGGCATATTATGCAGCCATCAAAAGGAATGAGATCTTGCCATTTGCAACGACGTGGATGGAACTGGAGGGTGCTATGCTGAGTGAAATAAGTCAATCAGAGAAAGACATGTATCACATGACCTCACTGATATGAGGAATTCTTAATCTCAGGAAACAAACTGAGTGTTGCTGGAGTGGTTGGGGGTGGGAGGGATGGGGTGGCTGGGTGATAGACATTGGGGAGGGTATGTGCTACAGTGAGCGCTGTGAATTGTGCAAGACTGTTGAATCACAGATCTGTACTTCTGAAACAAATAATGCAACATATCTTAAGAAAAAAGAAAAAGAAGAAGATAGCAGGGGCAGAAGAATGAAGGGGAGTAAGTCAGAGGGGGAGACGAACCATGAGAGACGATGGACTCTGAAAAACAAACTGAGGGTTCTAGAGGGGAGGGCGTGGGGGGATGGGTTAGCCTGGTGATGGGTATTAAAGAGGGCACGTTCTGCGTGGAGCACTGGGTGTTATGCACAAACAATGAATCGTGGAACACTACCTCAAGAACTAATGATGTAATGTATGGTGATTAACATAACAATAAAAAATAAAAAAAAACTGGAAAAAAAATTACAGTTAATAGAGCACCTTATCAGCCATGAAGTTGAGGAGGGCTCGTAGGAGACTGTTGGTCCCCCGATATCCATTATCCCCTTTTTCTTTACTAACAGAACCTTTATTTTTTTTTTAAAGATTTTATTTATTTATTTGAGAAAGAAAGAGAGTGAGTGAGAGAGAGAGAGCACAAGCAGGGGGAGCAGCAGAGGGAGAGGGAGAAGCAGACTCCCCGCTGATCAGGGAGCCCAATGCGGGGCTCGATCCCAGGACCCCGGGATCGTGACCTGAGCTGAAGGTAGACACTTAACCAACTGAGCCACCCAGGTTCCCCTAATAGAACCTTTATATTGCTTGGGATGGCAATGTGCCCAGCTAAAAAAATGACATTTCCCATCCTTTCTTGAAAATAGGAATGAGTGAGGAGCCATTGTGTGAGGCTTCTAGGAAAGTTCAAATGCACGACCCTCTTCCTCATTCCTCCTTCCTGTTCCCCAGAGCTAGGATGTGATGGCTGGATCTCCAGCAGCCACTTTGTACCACAAGGTGATAGGATGGCAGTGCAGAAAGATTAGAGGCAGCTGGGTCTTTGATGACTGTGTAGTTCCAGATGTTTCTAACATGAGAAAAAAACCCAAACTTTTATCTTGCATAAACTGCCACTTTTAGAGGTTTTCTGTCACACGTTGCCTAGTCTTAACGGCTACAGAAGGTATAATCCTGATCTCCATTGTACAGAAAGCAGCCTTAAGCACCCACTCTGGGCTGGTCCCCAAGGTGGGATCTGTACATACTCTGCCTCAGTGTTCTTCACAGTGGCTCTGTGGGGCAGTTGCCAGTGCCCCTTCCATCAGGGAGGAGACTGAGACCAGAGAGAGAGAAGAGGGCTTGCTACTGCAGAACTGAAGCCCCCCTGGCTGGGGTGTCCCTCCTGCTCCAGCTGAGATGCCCCAGGGAGTAAACAAGAAAAGGTGGAAACGTGGGCATCTAGACACAACAGCAAGGGAGCTACTTGGGTAAGTCGTGTTTCCTGAGACCCCCAAACCACAGGATTGAGGCCTTCTCTGTTCACGGTGGTAACAAGTCATCTGTGCAGAGGTTGCTTGAACCCTTGGGGACTGAGTTTCCCCACCTCTGAAGGGGGCGGGATGGGGTGGGGCTGCTGTCAGCATGGAAACTCATCCTGGCTCTGGGATTCTGGCGCTGTGCACTCTAAGACTTCCTTGTCCGTTGTCCGTTTCTAACCCTCTCTGTCCCAATAAGGGGGCAGCCCCGGAAGAGCTCACTGAGCCCCTGTCCAGCTGGGAGGGAAACTCTTCTGTAGTTCGAGAACCTTCTGAATCAGGCAGGAGCACTGTGGAAGCGAAAGAGGAAGTGTCCTTCTGTTTACCTCCCTCTGGTGACATCATGCTTCCTTGCTTTGTGCAGAACCTGCGGGTCTGCGGCCCGCCCGTCCCCTGGGAGCACCTCACTCAGCCGCTGTTCCGGAAGGGCACAGACACAGCCCTTGGCCAGCTCTCCTGGAAACAGGAAATGCTGGTACAGGGCTGGAGATCCTTTTGGAGGATTTTCTTATTTAGAGGAGGCTCCTTGGGGTCAGTCAGGTCCTGTTCACCAGCACCTCCCACAGGGGTGGCCCTCAGTGCAGGGGGAGGAGGCCAGGCTGGAGGGTACTCTGGGAGGCCTCAGAGGGCCCAGGAGCCCCAGGAGGGACAGGTTCTAGCCCCAGGTTTGCATTTAGGAGCCAGGTGACCCCAGGCAAGTCGCCTACATCTAGGAATGGCATTCCTCATCAGGAAGGTGGGAATCAGATGGCCCTGAGCGCCCTGTGTTGATCCCGGCACTACCGGCCAGCTACATAGCCTGGGGCAGCTCAAGGCCTTAGTTTCTCCATCTGTCAAACAAACAGTTCAAAGAAGTGTGGGCCAGAGAGAAAACTGGACAGCACAGACTTGAAGTTCCCCCGAAAACGGAGCACAGTCTCGCTGAGTCCATCATGAATAACAACACACCTCCACTCTGCCTGCACGCAGTAGGCACAGGTGAATGGAGGCGTGCTGGGCAACTGGGCAGGATTACACAGTGGTGGAGAAGCTAGGTGCGGAGTCGGACACACACATCCACACCCCCCGACTGTGTCCGCTGAGTGCCTACTATGTGTCAGGCCTGGGCAGGGGCTGAAGGTACCTCCAGCCACAAGAGAGGCGCAGTGTCCTCTCTCAGATCCTACACTCCAGCAGGTGGAGGCCAAGAATAAAACAAACAAATCAATGAAATTGTTTCAGTCTGCATCAGGGCTGGGATGCGGGGCAGGGCGACCAAGGGGGCTGGAGCCTGAGTGATCGGAGGGGCAGACTAGCAAAGATCCGGGGATAGGACTTATGGGGGCGGGGCGGCTGGGGCAGGGCCCCCAGTGGGCCTGCGTGTCGTGTCCGGTGTAGCTGGAGAGCGTGTTGAGCAGGAAGAATGGGACAGGGGAGGAGGCAGTGATGAGGCAGGGCCAGATGAGGCAAGGTCTTCCTAGTCAGGGTGGGGAGGCTGAGTTTATTCTAAGTGCACCTGGCAGAAGTAGGTGGTTTTCAACCAGGGGAGGGACGTGGGTCTGGACATGGCCTCTGCCACTTACTAGCTCGGCACCAGGCTCCCTTTACTCTTGGTTTCCTCTTCTGTAGGGTGTGACCCACACTGCCAACGACTTCAGATGGTTTTGGCTGGTTGCGCCTTTACACGGTACCTAGCACGGAGGACGTGCTCAGTAACTGTCAACATGGTGGTTTTTGAAACAATGACTGCAAAATCTTTGGCACTCATCCCACCAAGAGCGGGGCTGTGTGTCCCGTCCCCTCGAGTCTAGCCGTTTGGTGAGCACTCTAACACTGTGCAGCGGACGTCACGCCGCATGGCCTCCCGAGGCCGGGTCACGAGAGCCCGCGGACCTGCTGTCTGGTTTCCTCGGACGGCGCCTCTCCAGATGTTTCCCCTCGGGATGCTCCCTCTTCAAACGTGGCCGCCGTGTGGTGAGGAAGCATGGCTCCACGGTGAGGCCGCACGGTGGGCTCCAGTCACCGGCCCCAGCGGAGCCCCGTCTGGCAGTCGCCCTGGCATGTGAGCGAAGAAGCCTGCAGATGGCTGCAGCCTCCATGTCTCTGTCACAGGAGTCACCCCAGCCAAGGCCCCAGCTGAGGCCCTGGGTGTCGTGGAGCAGAGACAAGCTGTTCCCCCCTCCCCGAGCCCCATCTAAACTTGTGGCCCCAGAATCCATGAGCCCAGCAGCACGGTGGCGGGTTCTGGGGGTTGGTACACAGCCACAGAGGATGGGGAAGGTCTGCCACCACCGTGACATCAGCGACGCCCACCGCCCTTCGCCGGGCCCACGTGGTCCTCACTCCTCAGGACACCCACCTGTCTTGGCTTCTCTAGCACTCATCGTGGTCTCTAACCATAGATAATCTAGATGTGTGGTGTGAGAACTTGTTTTTTAAAGATTTTATTTATTTATTTATTTTAGAGAGAGAGCTCGTAAGAGAGCCTGGACAGGGGGAGGGGCAGAGGGAGAGGGACAAGCAGACTCTCTGCTGAGCACAGAGCTGGATGTGGGGCTCGATCCCACAACCCTGAGATCACCACCTGAGCCAAAACCACGAGTTAGACACTTAACCGACTGAGCCATCCAGACGCCCCGAGAACTTGTTTTTAAAATAGCAGAATTCTTTGCTTCAAATGAAATCTTAGGCAAATCCAAGCCCCTGCTCAGCTGCAGCCTGGCCCTTCCCTCTCTGGCTCCAGGTTCCTCCTGCGGCTGGTGAGGGTGGAAGCATGTGTTCTAGCACCAGGGCAGTGTCTGTGACCACCCTGCCTCCTGACTCTGGCCACAGCCAGGGTCACGGGGCCTCCAGCCCTGACCCCGGGCAGGCCTGCAGGAGCTCGGGCAGGACACAGACTCCTGCAGGCCTGGACTGGCAGCCACTCTGCTCTGTCACGGGTCCAGAATCCAAAGAAAGGAGAGGAGTACCTATAAGCGGAGACTCCCAAGAAGTTCTGGGTTTTTATTCATTTGTACTTTGTTTCTTGTTCTCTAAACCAGTGGTTCTCAACTGGGGAAATTTTGTCCCCAGGGGACATTTGGTAATTTCTGGAAACATTTAATGTCCCAACTGGGGGAGGAAGGGCCCCTGGCATCTAGTGGGCGGAGACAGGGGTACTGCTGAAATCCTGCAGTGCACGGGCCAGCCCCCAAAACAAAGAATTCTCCACCCCAAATTTCAACAGTGTCAAGATTGAGAAGCCCTGGTCTACACCAAATCCCTTCCACTCTTCAAGCTTTACCTCCTCCAGGAAGCCGTCCGTGGTCTGCTGTCCCGAATTATTCCTACTGGCCTTTAATTGAGTTTTCCAATGTTCTTGGGAGTAGCAATAGCAACAAGCCTCCCCCCATTGGGCGAACAGCATCTACCATCTTAAAAAGAACCTTTTATTTGTTCACTTTTGTATCATAAGATAAAACATCTACAGAGAAACACATAACATATGTACAGCTTAGTGAAGTGTCATCAACGGAAGCTCCTTTAACTGCCGTCCAGGCCAAGAAAGGAAACTGTGCCACCCCCACCCCCACCCCCACCCCCCCGACCCCCGCAGCTGCGGGACGGACCGCATGATGTCATAGTCTTACCTGCCCTGAAGCAAACTCTGCCCTCCACAGAAACGGCTTCCCAGCGGGCTCTGTCTCCCTGTGTCATCTCCCGTTACCTTCGCTAGACAAGATGGTTGTACTGTACCCTTTGAAAATACTGGAGCCTCTCCTTCTTACTGCCAGTGTGGAGGTAATGAACTGACCCGCTCTCACCCCCTGTGGGTGACCGGTCAGCATCTTGGTTTACTCACCGTGGACACATGGATGTGGACGTAGTTGAAAGTCTCAATCAGTTGCAGGTATGATGCTTTTTCCAGATGAACTTGACCTCTTTGGCCAGTAGACACATCTGCAAGTTGGACCCGGAGACCTTTTGACATGACCCTGGTCTGCAGCGGCTTTCTTGCTCTCTGGAGGGTCCGGGTGTTCTGGGCTCATCTTGTCCATTTCCTGCCACAGACCCGGGATTGGCCGTTTCTCCAAAAAGCCCTGGTTTATTTTTGTAAGAAATTGCATTTCAAGATCACAGTGTGGGGACGCCTGGGTGGCTCAGTCAGTGAAGCGTCTGCCTTCGGCTCAGGTCAGGATCCCGGGGGCCCGGGATCGAGCCCCGCATCGGGCTCCCTGCTCAGCGAGGAGCCTGCTTCTCCCTCTGCCTGCCGCTCCCCCTGCTTGTGCTCTCTCTCTCTCTCTCAAATAAATAAATAAAATCTTTTTTTAAAAAAAGACCACCGTGTGGACTCCAGGGATGCTGATTTATACTGGGTTAGTCTTTCTTTTCTTTCTTTTTTTTTTTTTTTTAAGGCTTTTTCAGTGACAGAGCTAGGAAATATACCCATATGTCTTTTAACTATAAAGTGCTTCATGAGTTCAAACTGATACTTCCAACCCAAAATCCAGGCCTACAGCATTTTGACTCAGAGTCTTCTGTCTTAGACCTGCTACCCCTTTTCTTTTACATTTAGAATTCGGGCTCAAGAGACCTGATAATCACATCGCAGTATCTTGCAATTTCTCATTTGCACTATATCCCTCATCTCACACTCCACTGTCTCCGAGTGACAATACCAGTGTTACCACCACAGGGATGGCTCCTGGGACCCAGTCTCGCAGGCTCTCCCCAGCCCTGCTCTGGTTTCTATGTCTCTCCTGTCCCTACAAAATCTCTAAGATCCTCGATCCTGTACGATCCTCGATCCTCACAGGCTTCTCTTAGCCTTGGTCCTAGAGGTAGCCTCTTCCTTCACAACTTTCCCTGGTCGCTCGTTCCCTATAGACGGTTCCTCGGAACCCTGAGACTCCGGCGGGAACAGTCCCTGGCTCCCTGCAGCCCATGCCTGCGTGCACCTCTCCTGCTGGAAGGTCTGGCTTGCTCAGGTTTGGTACTGGGCTCACATTTACTTTGCTGAGTATCTTACGCACGCTTCTCCACTTTCTTCTGGCAGAAAATATTGCCACTGAAAACTCTGAAAACAATCGAATTTTCATTCTTGATAAGTCCCTTGATCTTTTTACCTAAATTCCAGAGGGATATTTTCCTCCTTTTTCTTGAAAGGATTTCACTAGAATGTGTAAATATTCTGGGTAAATATTCTCAAATACGTGGTGTGCTCTCGATACATAGTTCCAACTGCTGTTTCAGGAAAGTTTTCTGGAGTTGCAGTGCTAACATTTGTCTGTTCCTCGTCCGTGACCCCTTTCTGCAGGGGCTCCTGCTACTCACATGTTGGGTCTTCTTTGCCAACCGACCTTCACGACCTTCACCTCAGGTAGGTGAGGGTTAGCTTTCTCTGGAACGCTTTTTACCTGTGTCTTTGTTTCTTTTTTTAGTTCCTCCTGTTACACTGTTTTCTTTTTTTTTTTTAGAATTTTTTACTATGTTATGTTAATCACCATACATTACATCATTAGTTTTTGATGTAGGGTTCCATGATTCATTGTTTGTGTATAACACCCAGTGCTCCACGCAGAACGTGCCCTCCTTAATACCCATCACCAGGCTAACCCATCCCCCCACCCCCCTCCCCTCTAGAACCCTCAGTTTGTTTTTCAGTTTGATTTCCCCCCTTCATTCTTCCCCTCCTGCTATCTTCTTCTTTTTCCTTTTTTTTAACATATATTGCATTATTTGTTTCAGAGGTACAGATCTGTGATTCAACAGTCTTGCCCAATTCACAGCGCTCACCGTAGCACATACCCTCCCCAATGTCTATCACCCAGACACCCCGTCCCTCCCACCCCCCACCACTCCAGCAACCCTCAGTTTGTTTCTACACGGTTTTATTTCTTATAAGGCTTTATCTACTGTGTTCTTTCTTGTTTAGTCTTTATGTCCAAAATTGTTTTTGCCTTTGTTTTAAATATTTACTAAATTTTGTTGCCGCCTATCTTGGTTTTTCTATTTCTGGTTTACACTGCTCTTTTCCTGGCTTTTACTATGTCCTTAACATCTGTCAGCTCACCTTGGAACGAAGGGCAGGTGACTTTTCTCCTCTTTCATTTCATGTGGATCATTTTCAGGTCCTAAAAACTGGTAGGTCGCCACTTTGGTCCGGTTTGTGGTATGTCCTTCTGGAATGCTTTCCTTGTCTACCTGGGGTGTTATTCTGCCTTTTATTCTCTTTTTAAATAATAACATCAGTGTGGAATTTCAATCTCTGTACTTTTCAGCTGCTCATATTTGGGTGAAATTGTTGGTTTCAGAGCTTTTAAGTGTCGTGGTCCAGGACGGCTTCTCTAATTCTCCGAGCTCAAGTCAGCCTGCATCCAGCAAGACACGTGGCTCGGTGTCTGACACGTGGGGCTCACTTTCTGAGGTCTGCGGGCTGTGCTCCCCTCCAGAGCCCACATTTCTCTGGCCCGTTCTTTCTTGTGTCTGTGAGCCCTACTTCACTGCATCGTGCCTCTGCTCCAGCAGCTTCCTGTCAGGGTGGACCCCACCCTGGAGGGCGCCCGGGTCGTTCTGAAGGTTCATGGGGCTCAGCCCCCACACCTCCTGCAGCCCCTTGAACTCACCTGCTCTGGGATGGTGAGAGTCCTGCAGCCAGCAGCGGTCCCCTGAGGCTCTGTGCGCTGCCTGGCAGGGTCCTGGGGCCGCTTGAGGGCTGTCCTGTCATCAGGCCTCCCGGCCGTCCAGCCATGTCATTTTCCTCCCATCTGGAGGTAGACACCTGACAGGAAGGTCTAGGGCCCTTTGGAGAGGCCGGGCCTGGCCTATGCACCCCTAGGCTGAGCCCCACCGTGAAGAAGGGGTGGAGTGATGGAACTCCAGATAGAGTTAGGGAAACTGGGATCAGAGGGACCTGAGCCCCCTTTCCCGGGGAGAACCTGAAAACCCGCAACTTATCCCCACCTACTTCTAGTTTTGGGTTCACGGGGGACATCTTTAGCTGAGTCTTGTCATGAACGCTGTTCTTTGGTTTCGCTCTCCAATTGTTCTTTTTTTTTTTTTTAACATGGGGATTTGGGGGCCCTCAAAATGGCCATCACCCGGAGCTCTCACAAGCCCTTCTGTCCCTATGCCCGTATCATTTGCTCCTCCCAGGAACCCGGAGCAGCATACTGCGTGACGGGCCCCGAGGCGGAAGCAACCTGGCCAAGGGCCCTCACCTGGCACGTGGCCAGCTGGGATTGGTCTCGGGAGATGACATCGTGGGCCGTGACAGCACCCGGCACCGCACCGCACCTGACAGCTAGTGAGCCACCAGGCATCCCTCACTTGCTGAGCACTAACACGTATCAGGCACCGCATGACAATGGGGGTGGGGAGGGCAGCTCACCCCTGGCAGCCCAGGCTGTGCTCCCCCCACCTGCTGATTCTGCACCCAGACACCTCGCCGACCAGCCACTGCCCCAAACGGGGCCACCCCACCACTCCCCGGACAGCAGAGTACCGTGTGGTCTCCACCTTCACACCACACCCGTCCGGGGGCCCTGCAGACAGAACCCTCGGGGGCTCCCGACCCCCGACGGACCAGGACCAGCCACCAGGGGGCGTTCTGGGCCGTCCTGCCCCTCTTCATGTCTGTCTCTCGGGCCCCATCTGAGCAGTGCTGTGTGCGGGCTGATATTCATGAGCTACCAACACTCTGGGTTTCCCCTAGACTTCCTGCCGCCTCCACCACTTCCTGGGTCTGGCTGCAGCCTGGGGGAGTGTTCGGAGCTCCCGGCCCGGGGAGCAGCTCACGGAGGACGGGAGGGCTGGCTGCAGGCCGCTGTGCATCTCCGCGCTCTGCAGGAACCCATGGGTGAGAGGCACCTGCCTGCCGCCCTCCCGGCCCGCCTCCCACGGGGGAGGCCAGGCCGCTTCTCTCCCCAGCGAGTCCCCTGCCACAGTGGGGTGGGGATGAGGAAGCCCTGGGAGATGCGGGGGAAACGAAGGACAGAGGGGGCCGGAGCGTGTGCCCCTTCATGCCAGGCCCGAGGAGGCCTGCATCTCAGAGCGTGACAGAGCGTGTGTTCCCGTGGGCACAGTAGTGGGCGCCCCACCGGGGCCTTGCTGTTGAACTCAGAGCACACAGCCATTCTCTGCAAGGACCAACACCCAGAGAGGACAGAAATGGGCCCAATTCAGCAGTGTCAGGGCAGGTAGGTGATGACTCGGAAGGTCAGAGACCCCACACCCGTGCCGCACAGCCTGGAGCCCAGGACAGAGGGGCAGCCGTAGGGGACCAGGAATATGCCCAACAGTTGGGAGCCAGCCACAAACCCATGTGGCACCGAGCCCGCCCCAGAGCCACGTGCAGCCTTTGGCACCTGGCCGGAGCCGATCAACAATCCCAGCAACACAAACAGGATGCTCTACCTCACAGATCAAGAAGCAGAGTGACTGGCTCCGGTCACCTGGCAAGATTGTGGCGGTGCTGGGGTCCGACCTCTGACCTGGGATTCTCTGAGCCTGGACCCCGGCCTGCCTGTCCCTCCTCACGTGGCAGTGGGGTCTGGATGGGCCACAGGGGCCCCAAGGCCAAGAGAAGGGGCCAGCTGCTGCCAGGGGGGCACTGTCCGGCCGGGGAGGCCTGGGCCCTTGCTGCGGTGGATTGAGGCCTGGGTGAGTGCGGCCTGGCTCGGCAACCCAGGGTTTTCAGGAGGGAGGGTCACAGCCCGGCCCCTGCAGGCCTTCCCTCCGGGCAAGCCCCTCCACACCACGGGCCACTGGGAGGAGAAAGAGCCTCTCAGGCGGGTTCCCCAGGGTCTGGCCCAACCCTGGGCCCCAGCTGTCCACCCTCCTGAGTCAGCTCTGACTTCCCGATGGACAGGAGTCAGACCTGGGGCTCCCTGGGCCCCGAGCACTCCAAATCCCAGCCCCGGCAGGCTGCTCGGGGCTGCTCCTGTGGTCACGAGCGCTGACTGCATGGCTGCTGTGGGGGGGGGGTGCAGGTGTGGTGGGGTGCGTGCAGCTCAGGTGCAATCAGAGAGTCAGGTAGCGGCCACAGGGCTCCTCATGGGGATGTGTCATTTGCGGATGAGAGTCTGAGGCGCAGAAAAGAATGGCAGCTTCCTGGGGTCCCCCAGCCAGTGCAGAACTGTCCTGGACTACATGCTGTGTCACCCCAAAATTTGTGGTGACACCCTAACCCGCAGTGGGGTCGTATTAGGAGGTGGGGCGTTAGGGGTGATTAGGTCGTGAGGGTGGAGCCGGCTTCTCTCCACCATGTGGGGCACAGTGATGGGACTGAACAAGGAGGAGCCCCCCAGAGCCCCCTCCACCGGCTCCCTGCTCTCAGGTGCCCCGCCTCCAGACTGAGGATAAGTTACAGCAGCCCAAGCTGATCGAGCAGGGCCCGAGCCGGGCTGTGAACCCAAGAAGTCTGAACCCCAAGTTCATGACAAATACATAAAATAAATAGTGTGTTCGGTGAGGATAAATGCAGAGCAGCGAAGTAAAGCAGCAGGGGAGGAGTGTGTGTGTGTGTGCATGTTCCTATGTCTGTGTACAGATGTGTATTGTTGTGGGTGTGCACGTGTACACACGCGTCTGCCTACTGTGTACACATCTGTATCCAAGTGTGCCTGTATGTGTGCCACTGTGTATGTGTACACACGCGTCTGCGTGCGTCTGCATGTGTGTGCATGCGTGTGCACGTCTGTATCCGAGTGTGCCTGTACGTGTGCCACTGTGTATGTGTACACAAGTGTCTGCATGCGTGTGTCTGCGTGTCCACATCTGTATCTGAGTGTGCCTGTACGTGTGCTACTGTGTATGTGTACATATGCATACGCCTGCGTGTGCATGTGTGTGCACGTCTGTATCCGAGTGTGCCTGTACTTGGGCCACTGTGTATGTGTACACACATGCGTCTGCATGCGTGTGTCTGCTTGTGCATGTCTGTATCTGAGTGTGCCTGTACGTGTGCTACTATGTGTGTGTACATATGCATACGCATGTGTGTGCATGTGTGTGCACGTCTGTATCTGAGTGTGCAGGTACGTGTGTCTCGGTGCGTGTGCGTGCACACACGTGTCTGCATGCATGTGCATGTGTGTGCACGTCTGTATCTGAGTGTGCAGGTACGTGTGTCTCTGTGTGTGTGTGCACACATGCGTCTGCATGCGTGTGTCTGCGTGTGCGTATCTGGGCACGTTGCGGGAGGTGGGCCGGTCTCGTGGCTGGAACCAGCCCTGCCGTGGAAGCTCCCACTTGACCTTGCTTGTGCCTGGGGTCAGTCCCAGGCGCGTGGGGCAGTGCTGTCTCCTCTGTTTCTTCTCACCCCCTCACCCTGGGCCTGGCTCGGGGCTGGCCCACGTGGGCCTCACCGGGTCTCCATCAGCCTAGGGCTGGAGGGGCTGGGGAGCTTGGCCCCGTCAGTGGAGGAAGTGGTGAGGACAAGGCCAGCGGCAGTGAGCCTTCGTGGAGCACCTGCTGCCCACGAAGCCACCGAGCCGCGGCCTTAACGGCATCGCCCTGAATCCTCCTGAACCGGGAAACCTCATCACACCCACGTGACAGATGAGGATGCCAAGGCCAGTGGACGTGGCATTACATGACCAGGGTCCCAGAGAACAGGCTCCCCGTACCAGGGTCCCCTGCCACCAGACCCAGAGGTGGCTCTCGTAAGGGCATACGGGCCTGGAAGCCAGTTGCCTTTCTGCTGCAGCCCATGCAGATGGGCCCAGAGATGGCGCATTCATTCATTCGTTCATTCTCCTAGACAAGGTGGCCGGTGGTGCACCGTGAACCCCGAGGAGTGGCTCAGCCCAGAGGCAGGAGACACATTCCTTTCCAACTCGGCTTCTGCATCCGAGAAGTGAAGGACCAAACACCTCCCTTGGCAGGTTGCCGTGAGACCACGGCCACCCCCCGCACCAGGTACACACGCTCAGTGCCGGCCCCTCTGCCCTTCTGCCCAGGGGAGCTTTGGTCTGAGGGGCCAGGCTGTCCGCCCAATGGGAAGATGAGGTGCTCCTCTAGAGCAAACACAGGCTCGAGAAGTGTGCCCCACAGGTAGGCACAGTTGGGAAGACCCCAGGTTGGGGAGCCGGGGCCGTGTCACCTACACACAACAGACTCACCCTGGCAGCTGGGCCACCTCTCCAGCGATAGGAGGTTGCACCTGAATGGAGTTGGCAGGGAAATCTGCAGTGTGGAATGCCCTCCCTACCTGTCTAAATGGCACACATGGGGAGTTGCCTAGAGGCATGCTGTTTTGGGATACCCTGGTGCAGACAGCCACACAATGACATGCTTTTTTTTTTCTTTAAAGACTTATTTATTGGGGCACCTGGGTTGCTCACTTGGTTAAGCGTTCGACTCTTGATTTTGGCTCAGGTCATGCTCTCAGGGTCGTGAGGCTGGGCCCTGCGTCAGGCTCCACGTCAGCAGGGAGTCTGCTTGAGATTCTCGCTCTCCATCTGCCTTTGCCTCTCCCCCACAAAATAAATAAATAAATCTTTTAAAAGAAATAAATAAAAAATAAAAAAAGAGAGGAGATTCTTCTATTTAAAAAATGATATTTATTTACTTTAGAGAAAGAGGGAGTGTGAGAGTGCACGCGAGCAGGGGGAGGGGCAGAGGGAGGGAGAGAACCTCGAGCAGATGTCCTGTTGAGCGAGGAGCCCCGTGCAATGCTCGACCCCACGACCCTGAGATCATGAGACCTGAGTGGAAACCAGGAGTCAGTTGCTCCACCGACCGAGCCGCCCAGGCGCCCCACACCACGACATGTTGTTGGAGGGGGGTGTAGATGAGAGGTCCGGGGTAGGCCCTCTCTGTAAATGCACGTGTTTCTTTTATTCATTTTTGCACCCTGGGCACATAGTAGGTGCTTAGTAAATATCTGCTAAATGAGCAGATAAACAAAAGATGGGCGCTGCCGAGGGGTGGTGGGATTACAGGTGGTTTTTCTGCATTTCTTGTTGCCTATTTTTACTTTTTTGTGCAATAATTACATAGAATTTTTAACATAAGAAAAAAAGAACCACAGAGATTTCAAAACCTCGTCACTGCACATCTGGTGTGGCCACAGGAAAGTGAGGGGTTTGGGGGCAAAAGCAGCTCTGCGAGGCCCCGAGGGTCACAATGGCCAATGTGACATCTTCATGTGGCCAAGACGCACATAGGGTCCAGAAGGAACCAAGCCGTGGCGAGCTGGGGAGGCTTTTCTTCCCTTGCTCATGCCCCCTGCTTATCACACTGCTGGGGCAATGGGTCTATTCCAGGAAGGGACACAGGGCTGTGGGGTGCGAGGGACGCAGGGCTCCAGAGCCGCTCACTTCACTCCAGGGGCCTCGGTTTCCCCACCCGTGAAATGGGCTGATGGCAGAGCCCTCGCCAGTGGCGAGGAGTGACTGCTGCCGTCCTGGAGCTTGGCCCCCTCCATGCGCTCAGGGCAGCTTCATTTCCTTCCCTTTTCCTGCCCCTGCTGTTCCCAGGGTGAAGCAAGACTTTCCTGATACTTGTCACTGTTTGCGGCAGAAGCACCCGAGAAGGGCCAGTTCCCGCGTCCCTGAAGCTAGCCCGGGGAGCGGGAGGACAGAGGTCCCGGGCCAGGAGCAGGGCTGGGTCTCAGCAGTGGACACCGCAGCCCTCTGTGAGGGGGGTACCACCTGTCAGGGCTCTTCAGTGGGTGCGCCCACCCCTGTGCCCAGAGGACCCTCTGTTCACACCCCCCTTCCTGCGCCAGCCTCTGTCTCTGCCGCCTGCCCTCCTCCTGCACCCTCTCTCTGGCAGGCCGGGAGCTGGCCCTGAGCACTGCTGGGCCTCTACTCTTCTCTCAAAGCCCAGACTCCAGGAGCTTGAGTCACAGTAGGGACTGTTCTGCTTCCTTGCAGTGTGGGAGGAAAGGAACATGCGAGCCTTGGGGCCCATCTCTACGCTCAATGACTCTGTGCCCGTCCCGCTGCCCGTGGCACCAGGTGACACCAGTGGGCCCACTGTGTGTGGGGCTTCGGTGGAAGGGAAGCCCACCGAGCCACGGCCCACTTCCGTGGAGGATCGGGGCACGTGCACCTGCCCAGTGACACAGAAACTGAGTGGTTTGTGCAGGTTTTCACTCTGCTGGTGAGAACAGAACACACTTGCACGTACAACCCACGGAATACAATCTGTATGGTTTGGGTGAGTCTGCACACAAGCTGAATACTTGCATTTAAAACTGGCATCCCTAGGGGCGCCTGGGTGGCTCAGTCGTTAAGCGTCTGCCTTCGCCTCAGGTCATGATCCCAGGGTCCTGGGATCGAGCCCCACATCGGTCTCCCCGCTCAGCAGGAAGCCTGCTGCTCCCTCTCCCGCTCCCCCTGCTTGTGTTCCTGCTCTCGCTGTGTCTCTCTCTGTCAAATAAATAAATAAAATCTAAAAAAAAACTGGCATCCCACAATATAAAGATGAACGGCAAAATTCAACTTTTTATTTTATTAGCGGTATTAATTTCATCGGTACTTACTCAACAAACCAATGATGTGAAATTCTAATGTTTAATGGTTCGTTACTCACAAAGACATTAACTAGCACATTAAAAACACCATGACAAGTCAGGGGGGTGAAAGGGGGGGGACAAGGCCCCTCTGAGCCCCCCACACCCGGAGTTCGACCATCGCCTGTTCAGAGCATGGTGTCTGGGTTGTCCCTTCCTACGTTCATTCATTCACTCACGGCAGCTCGTACTGCCAACCTTCCGCATGTCCTGGGACAGGGCACTGAGGAGTCAAGGTCGACATCAGGGCCATGAAGGAAGAAGCAGCAGCTTGCGGGGTGTATGGCATTAGGAGAGTTTCGGGGCGCTAGTGGGCAGTGCACGCCCCGTCTCCTCCCTGCGCCTCCGTTTCCCCATGCAAAAACGAAGTGCATCCCTCCTGCTCTGACAGTCCAGGCTCCCAGCCTCATCCTCCCCAAATCGGAACCGTGGGGACCACCCCGCCCTTCCTACCGTGTGGTGTGTGCGCCCCCTAGCGGTAACCAGAAAACGGGGGGCCAGGCCTTCTCTCCCCCAGAACAAAACCGTCTCTGCCTGCTTGTCCCCTCAAATTTCTCTGGGGCATTAACTACTGAGCCTCTATGGGGGGGGTGATACAGCAACACCTTTCACAGCCCCAAGAGCACGTACCCTTTGACCCGGCCACCCTCCCTCCAGGCATTTTTTCGAAACATGTCCATGCACACATGTTCGAGGGGGCGAGTGGATGTACATTTGAGGTTACCCACTGAATAAATAAATAGTGTCAGATAAATACAACAGAAGCCACAAATGCTGTGCAGGCGTAAGAAGTGAGCAGGTTCCTTAGGAACCGATGAGGAGTGAAGATGCTGAGCTGCTGTCTTAGCTCGGGTGCCCAGAAGCACTGCCTAGATGAGGGTTCCTGCAAATGGGGAGCTCTTGCAGGCCACGTGGAGAGGGTTAGTGCTGATCCCGCAGGGGACTCTGGAGGGTCAGTTCTGTTCCAACCGAGGGAACAAAGGCAAAAGAACAGAGCATCTGTTTTCCCCCGACCTCGGTCATTGGCTAAGGACTGCTCTAGGGAGATGTGGATCCCCAGCCCCTTCTGACTTTGCATGTGTAGACAAAACTGACTCTGGTAGCCCAAGGTCAGTCCTTCAGCTAAGAGCTTCAGATGTCGGCCCTTGAGATAGAGAGCACCCCAAAACTGAACTGAAAGAGGGGTGCATGCACACACTCACAAAGTCTGAGGAGTTGTGGGCAGAGCACCAATGTCATCTACTACAATCGTCAAGGGAAGAAAGCAAGTGCAGAGCTATGTGCATAGACCTACACAGTATGGGCCAAAGACTGGAGAACACATGTTGTAATTCCGTCCCCTGGAGAGCACCGTGGGTCTGACAGTGGCAGCTGCTTCCGCGGAGGCTCCCTGAAGCAGGGGGACAGAGCAGATGACTTAATTTTCCTTGTCACCTTTCTGTACTTTCTTTTTAAATTTTTCACCATGTATACAACCTACAACCTACTCAAAAAATAAAATTATATTGAAAACCAATCTTGCCATGTTGATGGGTCAAAACACTTAACATCGTTAAGATGGCAACACTTCTCCAAGTTCACGTACAGACACTATGCAATCTCTATCAAAATCCCACACCAGATGAGACCTTGGGCTACCAGAGCCTGCTTTGTCTACACATGCACAGAGTCAGAAGTGGCTGGGAATTCACATCTCCCTAGAGTTACCTTCCATGCAGAAATTAACAAGCTGACCCAAAATTTCACATGGAAATTGAAGGGACCCAGAAAAGCTGAAACAATCTTGAAAAAAGAACAAAGTTGGAGAACTCACACTCTTCCGTTTCAAAAGCTACTATGAATTATGATCATTGGAGGCTGTGTGGTAGTACCATAAGGATGGAGGAATATGTCGATGAAACAGAATCGAGGGTCCGGAAATAAACCCTCACATTTATGATCAACTGATTTTTTATAAGGGAGGAAGAATAATTTTTTCAGCAAATGGTACTGGGACAACTGGATATCCATACGCAAATGAATGAAGTTGGACCCCCTACCTCACACCATGCACAAGAATTAGCTCACAATGGACCGAAGATCTAAATGTAAGAGCTAAACTGTAAAACTCTTAGAAGAAAATATAGGGGTTAATCTTCATGATTTTGGATTAGGCAATGGTTTTAGATATGACCCCAAAAGCACAGACAACAGAAAAAGTGATAGGCAAATTGGATTTCATTAACTTTTGTTTTTCAAGGGACACCATCAAAAAAGTAAAAAGACAATCCACAGAATGGGAAAGAATATTTGCAATATACATCTGATAAAAGACTTATATCCAGAACACGTGAAGAGCACTTAAACTCAAAAATACAAAGGTAAATTTGATTTAACCCAATTTAACAATGGGCAAAGGATCTGAATATACATCACTTCAAAGAAGACATACAAATGGTAACTAGCGCATGAGAAGATGCTCAGCATCATTAGCCAACAGAGAAAGGCAAACCGAAATGAGATGCAGTTTGTATCGGTCAGCACAGCTGCTGTAACAAACACCACAGACCAGGGGCCGAAACAACACAAACTTATTTTGCATAGTCCTGGAAGCTGGAAGGTTGAGATGAAGACATTACTAGGGCTGGTTTTGGGCAAGACATCTCGTTCTAGTGTGTGGACAGCCGCCTTCTCGCTGTGTCCTCACATGGCCTTCCTCTGTGCATATGTGTGCGCAAGCACGTGCACACGCACACACACGCATGCACACGTGCACACGCAGGAGTCTGCTGTCTCTCCTCTTATGAGGACACCACTCCTATGGAGTTAGGGCCAACCCTTACGACCTCATTTAAACTTAATGACCTCCCTGTCCTCAAACACAATTGCACTGGGGGGGTTAGGGCTTTGACATATGAATTTGGGGGGGACACAATTCAGTCCATAACACCACTCACACCACTGGGACTGGCTTATTTAAAGAGGCAGATGATACCGAGTGTTGTAGGAAACATGGAGGGATTGGAGCCCTTATGTTCTGCTGGTGGGAGTGCCTGGTTTCACAGCTATATGCCTCGGGAACAGTCAGCATAAGATGAGTTTTTGAACACCAAGGATTCTTTTTTTATTTTTTTTGTGATAAAATACATGTCACATGAAAATTACTATTTTAACCGGTTTTTAAGTATATGGGTTCAACAGCGTTACGTAAATTCAAATTCCCCTGTAACCAAAACCACCATCCACCTCCAGAACTTCCGTCTCCCCAAACTGACGCTCGTCCCCACCAACACTAACTCCCCCCCCACCCAGGCGCCAGCCCCTGGCTCTGCCCGGTCCCCTGTCTCTCTGCTCCTGACCACTCCAATTCTCTCAAGTAAGTGGATTAGGCCCGATTTGTCCTTTCGCATCTGGCTTCTCTCAGCCTATTGTCTTCCAAGGTTATTTGTTATCGCGTGTGCCAGAATTCCTTTCCTTTTTTTTTTTTTTTTAAGATTTTATGTATTTATTTGAGAGAGAGAGAGAGCACAGGAGTGGGGTGGGGGGCGGAGAGGGAGAGGGAGAAACAGTCTCCCCGCTGAGCAGGGAGCCCGATGCAGAGCTCGATCCTAGGACCCCGAGATCATGACCTGAGCTGAAGCCAGACGCTTAACTGACGGAGCCACCCAGGCGCCCCTCCTTTTTTTTTATTTAAAAAAAAAAATTCCAGTATAATTAGGGGTGCCTCGTCAGTTCAGTCAGTGGAGTGTGTGGCTCTTGATCTCAGGGTTGTGAGTTCAAGCCCCACGTCGGGTATAGAGACTACTTAAACTTTCTTAAAAATTCCAGTATAATTAACATACAGTGTTGTATTAGTTTCGGGTGTACAATTCAACAAGAGTTTCTTTCCTTTTTAAAGCTGAGTAAAATTCCGTTGTATGTCTATACGCTGTGTTTTGTTTACCCATTCATCTGTCCACAGACACCTGGACAGCACCTCTCAGCTGTTGTGAATAAAGCTGCTATGATCATGGGCATACAAATATCTCTTCGAGTCCCTGCTTTTAATTCCTTCAGGTTTCCACTCAGAAGTGGGATTGCTGGATCATGCAGTAATTCTGTTTAATTTTTTGAGAGATCTCCACATCGCTTTCCATAGCAAAGCCCAGGGGTCTTGAGGGTTTCACAGGAGGTGGGGGACAGTTCACTGACCACCATAGGGATGAGGACCCACGAGCATGAACCTGAGCATCAAGCAGACCCTGGCACATGCCCCGCCCCTGCCACTTGGTACCAGAATCTCCGGGGCGGTGTCTCCCACCTTGTGGGGCTCGGGAGGTTTCGGTGAGCGGGTGTGTGCAGCCTGCCCAGCCAGGCCAGCCCCATCCCCACCAAGCGCCACAGCCATCGCTGAGTCTGATGATCGCCCTGCAAAATTCAGGCCAAGAGACAAAACCTCAAAGCAGAAAGTTTAAAAACAATCTGCCCACATGTGACACCTCGAAGGGGTACAAACGAAGTGATGAGATGTTATCTGGAAGAGACCATGGTTTCCAGACATTGTCTCTAGGAGCAAAGGTGGTGACCGTGTACAGACCCACAAATCACGCATAAAAACGGCACCTTGTGCAGAACTACCCGGTGCATCCACACCGCCTCCGCGGTTTGGCGGCAGGCTGTGAAGACCTGGCTCAAACCTCCGCTCAGCACCTGCCTGCTGTGCGCTCCTGAGCGGGTGGTATTGCCTTCCTGAGCCAGTTTCCGGTCTGTGCCCCCGAGCTGATAACAGCAGACACCCGGGGACTGCCGGCGGGGCGTGGGACGGGGGGGGGGCACAAATGAGATGATGCAAGCAGCTGCTAGGCAGGAAGCCTGTGTCTGGGTCAGAGCCCCACCCCGGGGCTGCTATGACCCCACACCACTTCTCCAGCCTCCCAGCTGACCGCCTTCTCCCACGGCCCTGACCCCCAGGGCGTCCCCGCCCCTCTGCATCACCCCACTTACATCTCCAGCATCTTCACTCGCCTGCTCCCTCTCCTTCAGCTCTCCCCAGACTGAACCCCCCTCCCCACTTCCCAAATGTGAACGAGTCAACTTTACTTCCTGTTGTGGGTCAAATCGTGTCTCCCAAAAAATATGTTCGAGTCCTAATCCCTGGTGCCTGGGAACGCAGCCTTACCTGGATATAGGATCTTTGCAGATGGAAGCAAGTTCGGATGAGGTCAGACTGGAATGGGGTGGGTCCTAATCCAGCGACTGCTGTCCTCATAAGAGGGACATTTGGACAGAGATTGGAGGCGTGTCTACGAGCCAGGGAGCACCAGCGACCGCTGCCAACCACCCTAGGCCAGGAAGAGGCAACGAAGGATCGTCTCCTAGAGGCTTCTGGGAGAGCAGAGCCCTGCCAACACCTTGATTCCAGACTCCCAGCCTCCAGAGCTGTGTTGTTCCAAGCCACCTAATTAGATGGCCAAGGTGACACTTACCCTGTCCCCTCCCCAGCATCACCTCCCTCAACATCTCCCCTGGCCCAATCCTATCTTAACCTTGCAGGCTTGCCTCAAGAGCCTCTTTTTCCTCCAGGAAGCCTTCCCTGAGCATCACCCCCCTCCTCCCTCCCACGGCTACTTCTGCAAGTGTGTGTCCCACTTCCCAATATCTTACAGTGCTTTGTACCCAACTTAACACATACCGCGTTCTGCCCTGAGGTAAAACGTGTAAGGAGACCTCCTGGAAGGGAAGCTGCTTCCTTCCTGGAAGAGGTGTCCCTGAACAGGGTTCTAAAGGATGAGTAAGAGTTTGCCAGTTGCACTAGGATTTGGCAGCTTTGGGACAGTCACTGAGTACGTTTGTTTGGTCATGTATTCGCTCAACAAGCATTGATTACGTGACTTTTGCCCTGACTTATTCACCAGAATGTGGCCCCCAGGGGCAGGGCAGCACCTCATTTATCTCGGGCTGGGCCCCCCTACTCCCAGGATCTCCTAGCAGCCCTGGCCCAGGCTCAGCTTGACTTTATGCCCAGCGAAGTCTGTGACTCAAGGGCATTTTCCAAGGGCGGACGAAGCCTTGGGCATGGGGCCGTTCGGCTGGAGGGAGGGCAGGATGCCACAGAGCCTCCCAGGTTAGTGAAAATAGGGCCACTCTGTTGGCAGCTCACGGGCTCGGTAGACGGTCCTGGTTCCAAATCCCGACCCTGCTACTCTCCAGCTGAGTGACCTGGAGGCTCTGGGGAGCTGGTCAGTACCTGTTAAGTGGGGGTAACAGCGGCCGCGGGGTTACGTGGGCGCTTGCTGGGCGTGAGGGCGGCTCTGCCTCCCGCAGTAACTGGCACTGGCCAGCAGGGGTCTCCTGAGCGACCGGAAACCTGGCTCCGGAGCTGTTGGACGGGAGACTGGAGGGCGGCTGTGCGGGAAGCTCTGTCCACCTAGCACTCTTCGGACAGCCCCCCCCCCCCCCCCCCCCGGGGCCCCAGGGCCACAGCAGGCGGGCCGGGCTGGGACACTGTGCACTGAGCCGGCCTCGGGACGAGCCCCAGGGGCCGCACACGGTGACACGGATTTCGGCGCCCAGCGGGGGTCACCGACCACGGGCATCTCACAGGGCCACGGGCAATGCCAGCCCGGCCATGGGGCAGGGGGAGGCCACAGGGCTCTGCTGGTAAAGACTCTGTGCTTTGTGCAGCTGCCCAGGCCCAGGCACGTTTAACTCATGCGATCCTTCCGGCAGTGCATGTCACACGTGAGGAAACCCAGACACAGAGAGGTGTAGGAGCTTGCCTGAGGTCACACAGCAGGTCCGTGGCAGAGCTGGGATGAGAACTCAGGTGATGTGGTAACACCCACACTCTGACCACCGTGTCTTATGCCTGGTGGAAGCGGCCCCTGCTTCCTGATTAGGCAGGGGTGACAGATAAGGACAACTGGACAGAGGAAAAGGAGAGGAAGGGAGTTCCCGCAGAGGGAACTGCATGAGCGGAGGCCCAGAGGCATGAGACTATAGACAGAGAAGCCAGCCGTTCAGAGGCGCTTCACGGGAAGGAGGGCGCAGAAGGGAACTGCTGCAGGGCTGAACGCGAGGGACTCACGAGGTCAGGTCTGTGCGTGGAACCTTCCCGGAGGCCGTGGGGTGGGGAAGGACTTGGGGGGCCGGGTGGGAAAGCCAGGGAAGAGGCCAGCGCTGTCCCCGGGAGGAAGCTGCAACAGTTCTGGGAGCCTCGGTCAGGCCTCTCTTGGTGACCCAGAGACAGAACTCTGCAAAGGGCAGTTTAGCAAGAGGCTCCAGGAGCACCCCCTCCATGGGTGGCCCCTGAAACTGAAGTCAGGGCATGGAAAAAGCCATCAGGACCCTGTCTGTCTGTCTGTCCTGCCTGCTCCTCTCGGCCCCCAGGCTTTCTCCCTCTCTCCTGCATCTGTTCTCCACGAGGCGGTAAATGTGGCCCCTTCAACTCCCAGTGCAGGTGTAAAGTCCCATAGAAGGAAGCACTGGCCCCACATGGGACCATCCCAGACGGGTTCTGCTGTGGCCAGGGACAGGGCTGTGCAAAAGGGTGGCAGGGAACCATGCGGATGGAGCTGGGAGTAGTGGCTCCTGGAAGGAAGGAGGGGGACCACACCAGACCTCTGGAGCCCGCCCACCCCCGCCCTGGCCCGAACTTGGAGATACCTGGTCTTAAAATCTAGCTTCTTCTAGCTCAGGTAAATGTGAGGTGGCCCAGCCAGCTGGACAGGTCAGTCCTGGGCACAGTTTACCCACATGAGCTTACTTGTCTCTCCAGAGTCTCTGAGCTGGGGGGCTTGAAGGCATCAGAAAGATCTAGGTTATCCTGGCTCAGTCACTACAGTAGATTAAAGATGGTCATAAATTCTTCGATATCCTTTCTTTGAGAGTCAGACCCCACAACCATTTGACCAATAGAATATGGTGGAAGTGATGTCGTCCTTATTTCTGGGCCTGGGGTTTTAGAGAGAGGTGGGTTCTCGTCTCCTGGAGCACTTGCTCTAGGAACCAGGCTTCCGTACTGTGAGGAAGCCCACATTCTAGGCTCCGGGCAGAGCCAGCGCCAGCTTAGTGGTGGGGAACACCCCGCCCGGGAGGCGGGCCCCCATCACCTGTCCTGGAGCGCGGACCAGCCTTCCCCACTGAGTCCTGCCAAAATGCAGGCTTGGGAACAAAATAACATGATTATGAAAGATTTAAGCCACTAAGTTTAGTTTTGTTATGCAGCAAGAGATCACTTGAAGTAACTTATCACCTGTGTGGCCCTGGACGAAAGACGTGTGGTTTCTGGAACCTGTTTTCTTTCTGTTTTGTTATGCAGGCTTGGGAACAAAATAACATGATTATGAAAGAYTTAAGCCGCTAAGTTTAGTTTTGTTACGCAGCAAGAGATCACCTGAAGTAACTCATCACCTGTGTGGCCCTGGACGAAAGACGTGTGGTTTCTGGAATCTGTTTTCTCATCTGAGAACGGAGATAGTGTGCATTTCAGGGTTTGGTGAAAATTGAGCATCCAGAACGCTGCTCACTGCTGTTCTCCAACTCCCGAAACAGTGCAGAATCAGCGAATCCCCATTTCACAGGCGAGGACTACTGAGGACGCTTGCCCAGGGTCACACACCAGCAAGTGGCAGAATGAGGATTCAAACCCAGGTTGGGGTTATAGTGCAGCCCCAGAATTTTCCAGACACGACATTGCCTCTGCAAAGCACACATCCCTAAGACAGCCTTCTGGTCCTGCTGAGTTTGCATCTTTTCCCAGAAGCCTCCTTCTTCCTTTTCAAGAAATCCCATTTCCCCAAGAATGGCTAAAGCAATGCTCCCACCCTCAAGTTGAAGGGCAAACGGGCAGATCCCCTGGGCCCAGCTTTCCTGACCGATGGCACATTCTACTCTGTGGTGACTCTGTCCTGGTGCTGAGACCTGCTGGCCTGGGAGCACCCCTCCCCGATGGGCACACGGCTGCCGGCAGTGACCTCCAGCGGCGGACGTCAGCTCAAGGCCTTCCGGGGGTCTGAGTGCCCACCTGGCATCCGCACCTGCGTCAACTGCACCTCCCCACTTGCCTCTCCCTCCCAGAGCGGCTTAAGGACCCCAGCCCCAGGCAGGACTTGGGAAGCTGGTAACAACATGGGGTTCAGGGTTCAGCAGGGTCCCTGGGGCTGCAGGGGGGCCCCGGGGTGCTGTGCCTTGGACAGGGGCCTCCAGGGGACAAGTGAAGTTGCGGAGAGGTGGGGCGGTGCTGGGAGCTGGGGCGGTGCTGGGAGCTGGGATCAGTGAGCACTCGGCCACGGGTCCGTTTCTGATCAAGTTCATGCAAGAAGTCCAATGGGTGGTTTGCAGAATGCTGAATCCATTTTCTTTTCAAAGTAAAAACGAAACAAAACAAAAAACTCTGCAAAGAAGGCAGGCAGGTAGAAGCAAAGAATAAATAATTGTGCTGTGTATTCTAAGCCATAGCTGGGGAGACAGGGCCCTCATCACAATACAGTGTGACCCCAGGGAGGTCACCAGCCTGGAAGGGGACAAAGAGAGCAGATGCCCAGAAGCCACAGTGAGGAAGTCCCCTTGCTGGGTCCCAGCTGAGGCCTGCTGTGACCTGGGACTATGTGGTTTCTGACCACGAGTGGTTAGGACGGGACACTGTGTGCCGTAATGGGACGGTGTTCTTCCCCGGGGCTGAGGCACCGTCACACACACAGCGGGCAGGGGGCCAGGCAGGCAGCCACTGGGCAACGGGGCACTAACCCAGAGATCACTGCGAAAGGAGACACGACCCCGGGCAAGGCAGGTTCCATTTCCAGCTCTGCCCGTTTCCTGCTGTGTGCCCTCAAGGAAGTAACTCGCCCTATCTGTGCTGAGTGGCCTCGCCTGCACAGTGGGCCATGGCTGCTCCGCCCAGGAGTGTGGGGTGATGTGTGTGTGCCCCACGCACCCTGAGGGCTTCCGCTCCCTTGCCACCCCACCGCCTCGCCATCCCCCCAGGGAGCCTTGCAGGGACTGCCAAGGGCTCCCCTCTGGACCTCCTCCACGTCCTCCAGACGGGGCCACTGCCATCCGTGTCTCCTCTCCAGATGGCACCATCACTGTCCCCGCAGGAAACGATTTTCTGGAGGGGCTTTGTCAAGGGGACTGTGGACGGGCATGGGAGCAGAGCTGAAAGAGCCTCCAAGAGAGGCGGCACCCCAGAAACAGAAACCACCCGAGGTTGCCCGGGCGACCCCACCTCCCACTAGACACAGCGGGACGTTTCCCACCTGACACGTCATGCGGGTTGCCGGCCACGTGCTGCAGCTCCAGCTTCTCTGCTCAGCGCCATGACGCACAGCGATGAACGTCCGTGCAGACTCGATGCGCCGAAGGCCTTTCTGGGAGGCGAGGGCCCCCCAGCACCCGCGCCCAGGGCCTGCCGGCCTCCCCTACCAGGTGTGTGCCGCGTGTCCCGCAGCAGTGGGGCCGATAGGGGTGGGCGGATGCGCCCAGGGAATGCTCAAGAAATGCAGCTGGAGTGGGGCAGAGGGTCCTTCCCGGGGCGGATGGAAGAGGCGGGGACGGTGTGCGTGTTCCTTCCCGGGCCGTTGTAACAAACGACTGCTGTCTCCATGGCCTAAAACAACACATGATCATTCTCCCACTGTTCCGGAGACCACAAGTCTGCACACAGATCCAGTGACCGAAATCAATGTGTTGTCAGGATGTGCGCTCCAACAACTCTGGGGAGTGTCCGTTCCCTGCCTTTTCCAGCATCCGGAGCTGCCTCCCTGCCTCCCCGGGGCAGTCCTGCATCTTCAGCGCCAGCAGTGTGAGCCTTGCCTTCTGTCCACATCAACTCCCACCCTGCTTCCCTCTTAGGACACTCGCCATTGCATTCAGGGCCCATCCAGACACTGCAGGGTAATCCTCTCGTTTCAAGGTCTTTAATTGAATCACACCGGCAAAGTCTCCTTTGCAGAGCAAGGAACATTCATGAGTTTCAGGGATTAGGACCTGGCTATCCTTGGAGACCCTGACCCAGCCTACCGCAGTGTGCAAATGGCTGTGGGGTCGCCCTTGTCCATGCCTGTCATTATGATGGACGGCAGCACTTCGCCCATGGAGCCTGGGCTCGGCCGCAGAAGCCTTCTTAACCCAACCCTCAGGCCGCCGTTACCAAGAGGTCAGGGTTGAGGGCGCCTGGGTGGCTCAGATGGTTAAGTGTCTGCCTTCGGCTCAGGTCATGATCCAGAGTCCTGCGATCGAGTCCCGCATCAGGCTCCCTGCTCCTTGGGAGCCTGCTTCTCCCTCTGCCTCTCTCTCTCTCTCTCTCTGTCTCTCTCTCTCTGTCTCTCATGAATGAATAAATAAAATCTTTAATAAAAAAAAAAGAGGTCAGAGTTGGTTCACAAGCAGAAACTTAGGTGCCTTCCCCACAGTGGGCATTTGAAATCACTTAATTAAGCTAAACCATGAGGGAATTCACTGGGCAATGTTCCCCAGTGTTTTCTTTACTGTATAAAATATTTTGATACATTCTTTCAGCAGAGTTGTATAAAAGGAGAGCTCCTGCGAGGAGAATGAGCAAACCTGTGTCTTAGGATCATTTGCCAGGATCTGTTCCCCAGCAGGGTGGGGGCGGGGCCTGCAGGCCCCTGGATCGAACTGGTCCTGATGCAAACTCACATCTCCTCTGCCCACCCCACGCCAGCCACACTGGGATGACCAGCTCCGTGCAGTCACCCACTCGGAGGTCACCCCCTGGCCCCTCATCTGGGCCTGGGCTACACCCGACCTGCGTCCTCCCCCAGGCTTCTCCCCGGGTGGGGGGCCCTTGGGGGCAGCTCCACACGTGAGCAGTCATGCCCGTGAGGCTGCCCCTGACCACTCAGCCAGGGGAGAAGCCAGCGGATAAACGCTGCCCCGCAGACAGTTCTGGGATCCCTTCACAGGCTCCCCGGGAGCTGCCGCAGGGTGGAACCGAGCTGCCGCAGGGGTGGAACCCAGGTGCCCCCAGCGGTGGCCAGCATGATACCTGTGCCTCAGTTCCTGCTTTGACCCTGCTCCCTGAGAGCAGACTGCACGGGCTCTGCTGAGTGGCCACCCCGAACCAATTACTCTTGGTTCCAGGGCTCGGAGCCCCCATTCTGATCCACTTGAAATCAGAAGGAAGGAGGAGGCAGTTTCCCGTTTGGAGCAGGGGCACGAGGTGGGCCTCCCCACCTGAGCGCCGCTCAGGGTCGGCTTTCCCTGAAAGGAAAGGGCCTATCAAACATGTGTGCGCTGGCTGACTGTCGCTGGCTATCAGAGTCCCCCACAATGAACATTCCCATCTTCCCTCTGGGGGCCCGGGATCTGGGACTGAGCCGGCTGGCTGCTCCAGGCCCCAGGTCTCTCCCGCTACAGCAGTCAAGGTGGCCGCTCGGGCCGCGCCCTCTGGCCGTGCCCTTGGCCAGGCTGTCCCACTCACGTGGCTGTCCTCACCCCTGGGCCTCTCCACCCACGTGCTTGAGCATCCTCACAGCACGGCGCTGCCTGCCCCCAGAGCAGTGGTCTGGGGGGCAAGACCGGAGCCACATGCCCGTGGTGGCTTGGCCCCAGAAGTCACTCATTTCCACCACAGCCGGGGGTCACACGGGTCAGCCCGCCTCTGACGGGAGGACACTTCAGGGTGTGAGTCCCAGGAAGCGGGGTCCCTGGAGGTCACCTTGGAGGCTGGCTGCCAGCACATAACAATGGAACTTCTGTGACCCAGGTGTCTGAACCAAACAAAACAAGTTGATTTTGATGCAATGTTCTATTTCCCCACATAAACACCAGAATGAGCCACTGTGAGCTCCTTCCTTCACCTCCTGGTCTGCTGCTTCTCGGTCCACACCTCTGGGCAAGGAGGGAGAGCATCCAGGACTGGCCTGGTGTTCGCTGGCCCCCAGGACTATGAAAGGGTCCCTTAGCCCCCCAAAACCCCCCAGTCTCCAGGCCCTGGGCTGCGGGAGGCTGAACAAAGAGGAGTGACATTCAGGCACATGGTCAGTAAGGGATGGGGTGGGATTTGGACTAGGTTGGCCAGAGCCCAAGTCTTTGACTTGCCCCCACGCCCCCGGGGCCACAGCTGCCCAGGAGAGCAGACAATCTGCAAAGAGTATTGACCCTGGGTCCCACCCCAAATGCTCCATGTGCTGTAGGGCCCCGGCCTCTGGCCACCAAGCCCTTTTGGGGCCCTTCCTGGCCCCGGCCCACTGGCTCACGCACTCCTGGGCCTTGCAGCTTGGCTCTGCCCCACATGCTCTGACCCAGTTTGTCCTGCCCAGAGACTCCAACCCAGCCCAGTCCGTTTGGCCTGACCTGGTCGGTCCCCTCCAGATGATGGAGTCTGGAGACACAGACCCATGGTCTGGAAGCCCTCAGCACTGTTCCCAGTAGGTCCTATCTATTCACTGAGTACCTACTGCATGCCAGATGCCTTGCTGGGCCCTGGGACAAGGGATGCCTCGTTCCTGCTCTCAGGGAAATTAGGGGCAGCAGAGGGGACAGGCAGAAAACCAGCAAATGCCCGAGTACGTTGGACACATTATAAGTGCCTCCTGGCAGGTCACTGGATTCTGTGAGGGGGGCTGTGGGGGTGGGGGTGGGGGAAGGGCTTTCCCAGGAGGTGACATTCGGGCTGAGATAGGAAGAACACCAAGGAGTCGCTGAGGCACAGAGCAAGGGGAACAGAGTTCCAGCACAGGAGACAGCAGTGCAAAGGCCCTGAGGTTGAAACACTTGGCACAGTGGAGGGACTGGGAGAGGCCAACCAGGTTGGCATCCGTGCCCTACCTCAGCTCTCTGACCTCAACCCATCCAGGGAAAACGAGGTAATAAACCTAGTCCTTGGAACTGGAGGCGCCCTCTGGAGGAAGGCAGGACCTCCGTGTGCTCAATGCCGAGTGCTAGTATTAACAACAGTGTAGACGGCAGGGGGCCGCAGGTGCCGCGCGGTCCCGGAAGGAGGGGCCTGAGGTTGGGACCTGAGGCTGACCCTTCCTTGCCTGAGACTTGAGGCCGGTTTCCATGCGTCAGATGAAGCTCTGCGCTTGGGAACAACGCCCCTGGGGGCTAAGCATCTATTTTGTGCCAGGCATGAGCTCAGTACAGTCCAGACACAGCCCCCCCCACCGTGGGCTAGTTTGAAAGGGGGGCTCTGAGGTGGGTGCCGGAGAGGGCCCTGGGTCTGGGCGTCCACAGGCTGTCCTCACCCAGTCCACCCCCTCCCTGCACAGGAGCAAAGGAGAATGTCTTGCAGGACCCAGAAGCTGTACCCCCAACACACAGCCCAGCTGTGGATCTAGAGGCTGAACGGCAGACACAGCGGGGGGGCGGGGGGTGCTGTGAGAAACTGGGACCCTGGACCAGGGGAGGGGCATCTGTGCAGGAGGAGCTGGGTGTGGGGAGGGTGGGGACACCCGCTGAGAAGCTGGGGTACCCCCTCCTCCCAAAATGAACTAGGCCCAGGAAGGGCAGAAGCTGGGCCTGTGAGGCCCCACCGTGTGCTGGGCTGTGTGTCTGCCCAGCTCCACGCTCAGCTCCGTTGGGCTTCCATCCTGCTTCCGTCCTGGCCGCCTTCTCCTGGTTTCCAGAGCTTCCAGGAAAGGGCAGGAGGAGGGAAGTGGTGGGGACGGGCCAGGAACTGCCTGTTCTCTGAGTTCCACTGGGACAACCCAGAAACTGGGGCAGGGAGGCCCGGACAGAGAGGAGGGGAAGGGAGGGGAAGGTGGGAGGGGAGGGGACAGGAGAGGGGGCGCAGAGGGAAGGGAAAGGGAGGGGAGAGCAGAGGGGGAGGAAGGGAGAGGAGAGGAGGGGAGAGGGGAAAGGGAGACCTGGCATCCTAGAAGGCGTTGTTTGCGCTCTTGCTGGGCGGAGGGCCTGGCATGAGTGGCTGCAAGGAGGGGTCAGTGTGGCTGTGTGGAGTCGAGTGTGTGAGCAGGAATGTGCAAGAATAAGTGTGTGCTTGTGAGTGAGAGCAGGTGGGGTCTGTGTGAGTGTGCGTGCAGGTGTGGAGGATGCCTGTGCTGACCGCCAGCAGAGCCCAGGAGGCCCAGGGACCAGGAAGACCCCCCACCCTGTGCAGGACTTTCCCAAGGCCCTGCCTTCAGGCCAAGAGCTGGACCCCCCACTGCCTCATCCCCATTCCTCCTGGGGCAGAGAGGGCCCATCCCACCTTGGAGGGGATACCCCCATGGGCGCAATGCTGAAGTCACCCCCAGCAGCCCCCTGCAGAGCATCATCCCTTTCACTGATGAGGGCAACAGAGCCCCTGGCGGGGTGCGCCTAAGACAGGAGTCTCACCTCACTGCCTACCTCCTGCCTAGTGGCAGTGATGGAGCCAAGCCCAGGGAGGCCCAGGGTCGCTGGGCAGGACTTTCTGCAGGCACTGGGTCCCAGGAGGAGCCTGGAGGGAGAGCAGGACCCCCGGCCATGGCAGGCAAACACAGGGACATGACCTTGCCCTGCATGCATGTGAGTGTGTGTGTGTGTGTGTGTGTGTGTGTGTGTGAGTGAGTGTGGCTGGGTGGGTGGTAGGGAACAGGGACCTTGATCTCCTGGCTCAGTCCCACCTTCCTTTTGCTGGTTCTCCCCTAGCACTGACCCACCATCACCTGAAATCCCACCCCACCCCACCCTATGGGACCCCTGATCCCTGCCGGAGTGCTCCTCCCCAGACCTTTTTTCACACAGGCCAGCTCCCCGCCCCCAGCTGCCCAGCGGGTTGTAGCGGGTTGAAGTGTCCCCCCAAAACTTGTAATCACCCAGAACCTCAGAATGTGGCCTTATTTGGGAAAAGTGTGTTTGCAGATGTCATTCATTAAGATGAGGTCATGCGGGAGCAGGGCGGTCCCTGTATCTAGGGATCCGTGCCCTTGTAAGGAGGAGGGGGGACTCACAGAGACACGGGAGGAGGCCACATGGAAACCGAGGCAGAGATTGAGGGATGCGGCCACAAGCCAGGGAGGCCTGAGGCCCCCAAAGCTGGAAGAGGCAGGGAGCATCCTTCCCAGAGCCTCACAGGGAGTCTGGCCTTGCGGACACCTTGATTTCAGAGCCTGGCTTCCAGACGGTGGGAGGGTATTTCCTGTTTTTTAAGCCAGTTTGTGGTCATTTGTCACAGCAGCCCCAGGACACAAACATGGGGCTGGCCCCCCCTTCCCTGGCCCCTCCTCTGCCGTTGACTGAGTTCTGGAAACAGCAAAGCCCCAGTACCTTGGCAGGGGAGGGTTTGGGCAGTGGGGTGGCCACAAAACTGCCACTCAGACCCCCAGCTCCAGGTGGCCGCCACGCCCTGGCTCCCCGCTCATGGCGCAGCCCAGTCTCCCCTGGGTGCTCCCGGGCAGAGACCAAGGGTGCAGAGGGCCACCAGCTTCCCAAGAGGTACAGCCACCTCCAATGGGCCACTCGGCTGCAGGACTCCCTGATGGCCTCGCCAAACACAAAGGGACTCTAGCCCATCCAGGATGCTCCCCGGCTCCCTCTCTTACCTCACAGACTTGGCCCCACTAATCCTGCCTGGGCATCTGCTCCCTGGGGGCCCTGTTCAGTCCTGCCAACCCTGTATCGCTCTCCCCACACTGCAGATGGCAACACTGAGGCTCAGAGCAGAGCAGCCTCGCCAGGCCTGTGCCCCAGCCCACCCCCTCGGCTAAGCAGCTCTCCTGCAGGCAGCTCCCCCCAGCTGCAGGCCTGGTTGCCATGGTGTCGGAGGAGAAGAAAGAGGAGCAGATTCCTGAGCCACATCCAGAAATACACACACACCACTCGCCCCTCCTTCCTCACCCCCTTTCTCCAATGTCAAAGCCTCCCTTTGTGCAGCCAGAGGCCCGTGCCACTTCCTCCTGGACAGCCGGGAGCAAAGGAGGTCGAAGAGGCCAAGGGGCCAGGAAATGAGTCAGGGGAGCGCAGCGCGGCCGGGGCTCCGGACCCTGCCTTCCCCCAGTGAAGAGCTGTCAGCAGCTCCCACACCAGCTGCGGCTGTCCGGCCCCCAGCCTCCGTGCCTTCGGGCATGCAGTTCCCTGCACCGGGTCCGCCCTTCCTCACCCTTCACGTCCAGCCCCACGGGGAAGCCTCCCTCGACTCTGCACCTGCCTCCACTGCTTGTGTCCTCATGGGGCTGTGAGGTCTTGGGGATGCCAACGTCTCCTTTCTACCCAGTGTCCCCAGGGCCGGGAACAGGCAGTTGCTCAGTAAATGCAGACGGAGGAAGGGAAGGAAGGAGGGAGCCGATGAGAGGTAAGTGCACCTGGTTATCCTCCCCCTTTCACCCTGGCCCCAGGCACGGTGGTCCTGCTGTCCGCCTGCTTCCCAGCACTATCTCGGCTCTGCACGGCCTGTCAGCTTCCTGGCCTATGACAGTCTCCTTCCTGGGGGTCCCAGCGCATGGGGCTTGGCTCTCTGGGTCCAGAGTGGGTGCTCAGAGCATGTGTAAGAAGGAGGGAAGGAAGGAAGGAAGGAAGGAAGGAAGGGAGGGAGGGACGGAGGGACGGAGGGACGGAGGGATGAAGCGCAGGCTCTGGTTGGGTTCAGGAGTCTCGTATACTCATCCCAGCCTGTCCAGGACCGGGAGCTCCAGCAGCCCTGCTTTCAGCCAGTCGCAGCGTAGGCTGGAGGTGGCAGAAAGGAAGAACATTTGTCCAGGTCTCCAGCAGCCCCCACAACCACGCAGGCAGCTGGGACGAGAGGTTAGAGATGAAGAGACAGGGTCAGGGAGGCATGGCCGCCGGCTGCAGGCAGACTGACCGGCACCAGGCATCAGGAGCCGGTTATGCTCAGAAGCCCTCAACCGTGGGGCTGGCTGACCGCTGGAGGGCACGTGGCAGAGGTCCCTGAGCCGTCCCCTTGAGGGCGCCCCCTGCACGCTGGGTCCCCAGGTCCAGGGTGGGGAGAAACCAAACATTCCACTGAAAATAAATAAGCCAGCAGAGGTGGCCTCAGCCTCTGTGGGTAGGGAGGAGGGCTGGCTCTGTGAATGGCTTATTTTGCACAATTCCATGATTATCTGAATTTTTACCAAGACTATATATTATATACATATTTGTTGAAGAAAAGAAAATGAATATCCAATGACCTCAAGGTCTCTGCCTTCCCTGGAAACTTCTACATTGCTGGGCAGTTGTGACAAAGCCCCAGAAACTCTGTCTTCCACCGGCCATCAACACACCTTGGGAACATGTCCTACGAGCTAGGCCCTGCACCCAAAGGTGGCCATGCATTCATTAATTTGTTCATTCATTCCTTCACTACTCTGCGTCAGGTCCAAGCCCCCTGAAAGATGCCAGACTAACAGGGAAACAGGCACAAGGACCACATACCCACCATACCACTTAAGAAGAATGTGGAATAGAAATGTGGCTGTGGGAACATTTAGGGAGGGCTTCACAGAGGAGGTGACCTTTGAATGGGGTCTTGAAGAGAGAGTAGGACTTTGTCAGAAGGAAAGTGGGTAGGGGGAAGGATGTTCCAGGCAGCAAGAAGAGTGTGAGCTCCAATGTGGATGTGACCCAGGTGCCAGGAGGAGTCTAGGGCAAAAGAAGTATGGGTACGGGGCTGGGGTCTAGCAAGAGATCAGACTGGACGAAGGTGGAAACCAAAATCACAAAGTGCCTAGATGCTGGGCAAGGGGCTTGCAGATTTTCCTTTGGGCCAATGACTCTGGGCTTCCTCACCAAGGCCACAGCTTTGGGTTCTGGATTCTGATCCATAGACCACAGTTGGAAAGTTCCCGGCTGGTTCTGATGGACTCCCGGGGTTGGTATCCACTGCTGCAGCTGGAGGTCACTGAAAATGTGAGGGTGACAGGGTCCGGCCGAACCCAGGGTGAAGATAAGGTGCGCACAGTGAGGGCGAGGAGGACAAATCCCTCGGGGAGGACAGTAATCTGCCTGAGGCCACAGGGATAAGGGGCAGGGCTGGGCCTCCAACCCAGGGCCCTCTGACTCCAAGACCACCTCTGCGATCTGTGAGCATGGGCTGGGGGCTCATGCTCCCGCCTTTATTCATGTGCTCCGAGGCTTCCAGTGCCTGGCCCTGCTGCGCTCGGGGGCACAAAGGTGCCAAGTCATGTTTCAGGAGCTTTGTCACCAAAAGGGAGCACGAAGGTATCCTCTGAGCTCCCACTCCCAGGCCCTTCCTGGGGCCGCTCCTGACCCCCCTTCCTTCTCCACACAGGATGGGGTGTCCTCAGAGGCCGCACCGAAAGAGCAAAGACTTTGGCATGAGACAGACCTGAGTTCACGTCCAGGCCGTACCTGGAGGGGCCAGCGGGTTCTCAGGCAGGTACGTGCTTCCCCAAGCCTTAGAGTCCTCACCTGTAAGCAGGGGTGGGAGGTGGTGGCGAGAGAAAGCACCTCTCACAGGATGGGGAAAGATCTTCAGCATGAGAACCTGGGCATGGGGCCAGGTGCGGAGCCGAGCCTGAGCAAGCTCACTCCCTTCCCGCTGCCTGCAGGTGCGCCTGGGCTCCACACCTTTGGCCTCACCCTATTTGGAGCAGGATCACAGGGAGTTTCCACTCGGAAGGACCATGTCTGCTGCCAATCAGGATGCAAGGGAATTACACCCAGGTTGCAGATGTGTTCTCTGACTGCTTCATGAGCTAGGCGTGCTTAGGCAGAAAGTTCTCTATTCTCTGAGGCTAGGGATGGTAACGCTGCAAGGCTCTGAGGACTGACCCTGAGCAGCAGTGTTCAATCCCCTTGGATGCTGAAAACGTCTTGCCAGCAATGCCTTGCGTGGGCACCCAGTATATACAACGGATAAAAACTGAGCTGCTCTGCTTGAACTGGGGTGTTGAAGGCAGTCCTGGGGAAGGGTCCAGAGTCCCATTTGCCCTGTTGCCCTGGATCCTGAGGAGTTGGGGTTGGGACTGCTCCTGGTGGTGGATCAGGGTAGCCGGGATGCAGACCTCTGTGGACAGAGCCCAGCAGCTGATATTTACCAGCTGGTATGAAAGGACTTCCATATACTCAAAACCGCATGCTCATGCCAATGCTTTTGGGCCAATGAACTCATGTTTCACAGCAAGAAGTCAGACTATACAACAAAAATGATAATATGTCTTTGCAAAAAAATCTTAATGACGTCAACCTTTTAATGTCCCCCACGGTTTCTTCTCTTAAACTTGGAGGGATATTTTATTGAAAATATCTCTTGTATAAAAGAACTATGTATATGAACCCAGCAATTCCATTAGCTTCCCTTTTTCTTTGTTTAAATTCAAGTAAAATTAAATAAAAATAGTATCCAATATATGATTCTTCTGGTTTTATAAAAGTCTTTCTACCCATCTGCTCCTCATCCATCCTTCTGTTTGTGTACTTGCATGTAAGTCGCCCAAAATGATGTTCACCTAACGCCAATGGTTATTTCAGGCTGGTGGGACTGGGGCAGTTTTCTCACATCCATCATGTTGTGAGTTCTTTATAATGAGCAGGTATCACTTCTACTTTGTTTTAATGTGATTTTTTTTCTTAAAAAGTAAGATGGAAAGAAAGCATTAAGATCATTAACCAGAATTCATTCTGGAAACTGAGTACAGAAGCCAGGGATGACTGCTCTTTTTCTCTTTAATTTCTGAATCAATTTTACTTTCTAAATGGGGGGAAAAGGAAATCATGGAGACTGTGAATCAAAAGCAGTTGACAGAACAGCTTGGCAGTGATCTATTCGTTCAACAAATATTTATTGAACAACTTGATGCCAGGGTCCCATGTTTCCTGTCCGCTTATAACTTGAAGTTTTCAGTCACTGCTTTCTGTAAAACCTTTCCTCTTACACTGTTCCTGTAATTATTATACACTGCCACTAGGTGGCAGTAGGCACACCAGTATTTTGGGCCGGGCTGGGCTGGGCTGGGCTGCACTGCTCTCCTCAAGTCTAAGACTTCAGTTCAAGCCACCTATTCCTGATTTGTAGGTTCTCATTGGCAGAATTCTTGTTATATATATCTATATATACACCTATATATCTACATCTGTGTCTATATCTACAATCTGCAATATCTATATACAAATATAGGTATATTTTTAGGATTGGGATCATTACGATCAAGGACGCTCAAACACTCGTCTTCCTGAAATAAATACTTCAGACACAAGTCAAACAAGAGACTGAAACAAACAAACATGATGCTTCTGCGCATGAGACAGGGTGGCCTACGGGCAAAGCACCCCAGCTTTGGAAGCAAACGTAGGAGTCCAAATCCTGGATTTATCTATCATTTGCTTCATCATCTTGGTCAAATTACTGGAGCTCTTTGGGCCTCAGTGTCCTTATCTTTCTGCTCGGGATCTAATGGAGCCTGAATCACAGGGTTGTTGTTAAGAGTTGAGTGAAATGGGGTAGGTAAAGAAACGAGGATCTAGCCGTTGTTATTATTCCTGCTGTCATTTCCACCTAGAAAACACCTACTCGTGCCTGAAGATCCAGCTGAGAGGTCTCCTCCTCAGTGAAGCCCCTGCTAACTTCCTAGCAGCCATTAGTCGCTGGCTCCCCCTGTCCTATACGGTAGTCCTTAATCCATTAGGTCGCCAATTTTTGCTTTATATCTTTTGAGGCTATGTTATCAGGTGATTGAAAACTTAGGATTTCATAACTTACTCTTGGAATGAGCCTTTTATTATTTTGAAATGTCCCTTTTTAAGTCCTAAGGCCAGTATTGATAACATAATGAAGGCTGCTCAATTTTCCATCTGATATTAGTTAAACTGCACCACCTCCTTTCCTTCCTTTTTTCCTTTCTTTTTTTCTGTATGTTATTTGTTTGAATGCCATATTTTTTTCCATCCTTTTACTTTCAATCTTCTTGTGTCTTTAAATTTACAATAAGTCTCTTAAAAGAAGCATATAGTTGGGTTGTTGTTGTTTTTTTCAATCCAATCTGGCGATCATTCTTTTCATTGGAGTATTTAGTCCATTTACATTTAGTGCCATTACTGATCTATTTGAGTTTAAATTTACCATATTACTGTTTATTTTCTATTTACCGCACCTGTTCTGTGTTCTCTTTTTCTCTTTTCTTGCCTTTTGACTTGATTATTCCAATATCTCAACTATTTCCTTTTCCTTCTTATAGGGTGTTAATTATGTATTCAATCATTTATCTTTTAATAGTTACTCTAGGAATTACAACATGCATCCTTGCCTTTTTAGAGTCTACTATAATTTTTTTCACTTGTCACTTCCGAGACAATAGAAAGACCTTATATTTTAACTCCATAAACCCCATCCTGACTTTTGCACTGTTTTTATTTTTATTCTACATGTGTTTTAGACCCCATAAAAATTACTATTATTTTAAACTGTCAATATGTATTTAGTTGTATTTACTTATTTGCTTATTCTGGCACTCTATTCCTACATTACTACCTAAATTACTAGAATAATTTTTCTCCTATCTGATGAACTACCTCCAGTGTTTCTTTTAGTGTGGGTCAGCCAGCGATTACTGACAGATTTTGTTGATCTGAAAACATCTTTGTTTCACGTTCATTTTTGAAGTATATTTAGCTTACTATGAAATTAGAGGCTCTCCACAGTTTTCCGTTCCTCCCTTTGAATATTGTCTCTGGCTTCCATCATGTCCTCTGAGAAGCCATCTTTGTTCTGTTCTCACGCCATTTAAAGTAATTGTGTCTTTTTCGCTAGCTACTTTTAAGAGTTTCTCTTTGACTGTGTTTTTTTGCTGGTTTGGTAATGATGTGCCCAGGTGTGATCTTCTTTTTATCCTTCTTGATTGGGAGTCTTAGAATTTCTTGAATCTGTGGCTTGATGTCTTTTGCCAATTTGGAAATGCTCAGCTATTATATCTCAAATATTGCTCCTGGCTTACCCTCTGCTTTCCTTCTAGGACTGTTAAATTTTTCCACCCTGCCTCATAGCTCTCTAATGTTCTTTTCTGTATTTTCCTGTTCTATCTTATTTTTCCCATGCTTCTGTCTGAACATTTCCTACAAACCTCAATTCTAGCTCACTAATCCTGTTTTCTGCTGTATCTAGCCTATTGTTAAACCATCAATGGAATCATTAGTTTTAGTTACTATATGTTTTAGTACTATCGCTTCTTCTTTTGTATAAGTTCTCATTTTTTTAAGTTCTCCATCTTGATATCTATATATCAACATTTTCATTACATTTTCAAATCCAATATTTGCATCACCTGTGGGTTTGTTGCTATTGCCTGGGTATTTCATTTGGGTTTGGCTTGGTTTTGGTTTCTTTCATTGGCTCTGTCTGATGATATGCCCAGTCACTTTTGCATTAAACGTCAGACACTGTGTTTGGAAAGTCACAGAGGCTCTGGAGGATTTGACCTTCCTCCAGAGAGGGTTTGATTTTCTCCTGCTGGCAGTAAGAATAGAGCAAGGTCACTTGGTACCACTCAGGACTTGAGAGAAAGTAAGACTGGATTCAGGCTTTGTGAGGACTGGTCTCAGATTTCCCTAAATCCAGAGCATACCTTGTAGGGGTGTTCGCTGAAAACTGGGGGTGTTTACTGAGGCCCATCATCCTTGAATGGCTCTGAACTTCGATTTTCTTCTCCCCCAACATCCTGAGATTGCCAACAGTCGAGCTTATCATCTCGGCCTCTTAGCAGCCACTTTTTGTTGGCTTCTTGACCTCTCGCCTCTGAGCCGCTGCAGATTCAGCAGACTTTGAGAACAAGAGCTGCACAGAATGCCAGGTTCCCCTGCCTCTGGTTTGCTTTTCTCGGAGCTCTTCCCGCCTCTGCTGCCTTGGTAACCTCGAGCCCCAATCACTGCGAGCCTGCAAAAGCTGCAGGTGCTCCGTGGTCAGCCTCTATCTGTCACACCATGACCATCACCCCTAAGCCAGAGGGGACCGTGGAAGGTCCCACTGGCTTCCCCGTGTTCCTCCCTCACTAAGAATCGGGCACCCCAATTCTACGTGGCCTCCAATCCTCCACAAAGCCCTCAGATTGGTTTTATTTTGTCTTGTTTCCAGCCCTCGTAGCTGTTTTCTGCAGGAGGGTTCTTTTGATACAAGCTGCTCCTTCACAGCTGGAAGCAGAAGTGGACAACACCAGGTGACACAAGCCTGTGTCCCTGACTGGACGGGCTGTGAGACACCGGTGGCGAGGCGTGCGCGGCCTTCCCTAAGTGCAGACATCACCGTATCAGGAGGTCCGCCCCGAGCTCCCGGCTGGGGCTGTGGCCACTGTCACCACTCGCACCCTCGTACCCACTTGGCGGCCCGTGTCTGCTCAGACTCTCAGCGGCTCGCTCGTCCAGCGTGCAGGTGGGCGAACGTGCAAGTGTGCGTCTGGGCGGACGGCGCCCGCCCGGGCCCGGGTGGGAGCAGGCCGGACGGCGCCTCTAAAGGCAACCGTGGCTAGGCCGTCCGAGGAAGACGGGGCGTCTGCGTCTGTGTCTCCTTCATGGCAGCCGGTGTCTGTTCAGCACGTGCGCACCCCTCGCTCTGCCCACGTGACCGCCTCTGCATTCCTTGTGTGGGCACCCTCACTGCCCCTGCGCGTCACAGGAGAGTGAGGCACAGAGGAGTCCCTCCTGGCCACGTACAAGGTGGCAGAGCTGGCAGTGGAAGCAGGCACTTCGCCCCGAGCCCGCCGGCCCGGCCCCCGGCGTACACGGCTCCTAGGTCCTCCCACGGGGGCGCGTTCTGAGAACAGGATCGGCATTGCGGGTTCTGACCTGCCGCCTCCGAGGAGCCCCCTCACCAGTGTCCCGGCTGCCGGGCTCCCCTTCCCCTCATCCAGCCTCGGCCGTGCTGCCCACTCGGCCCACTCAGGGCCCCCTCCACAGCCTCGCTCTGCTCTGCCCTACTCAGGAGCCCGGGTGCCCCGGGAGTCTGCCAGGTTCCCAGTGGGGAGTGCTGACTCCGCTCACCTTTTGCTTTCTGACTCGCGTGCTCCCTTCCTTCCTTCCTGGTCTGCAAACCCAAAGCCTAGAGACGGAGCCGCCCTCTAAGGATGCTAAGGCAGGGCGCTAGAAGGAGCCTCTTCTGTGACCACCTTCCCAGGTGGCTGCTCCAGCCCCGGGCTAGCTCCTGCAGGCTCCTCACGTCGTCGGAAAGTTAACCCCCTTCTGCTTAAGCCACTGTGGTTCACACAGTGAACTGGTGTACCTAGTGACAGAAATCCTAACTGGCACGAAGAGCAGTTCGTGGGACACCTCCTCCAGCACGCCCTCCTGGATTCCCCTGGCAGATGCAGTCCAGGGCGTTGTGTTCTCACGCGGGGTTGGCTCTTTCCCCATCCCAGTTAACACTGGCCTCCCAGAGAATCAGGCATACCAGTCCGCCGCCCAGAGCGGAGTACACACCTCCTGGGGCTAGGGCCCCGCTTGCGCTCGCAGGGACGCCCCCTTCTTTCTGAGCCACGCGCCGGGCCGGAGGCTTCTGCCCCACGTGCAAGAAAGAGCGGAGCATTCGTTCCCGGAGCTCGCGTCCGGGTCCCCAGGATCGTGTCCCGGCGCTGGGCCGTCAGCCCCCCTCTTTCAGCTGCCGTTCCTCCAGCTGCAAAACCATGAGAAGACCCATCTGGGGGGCGACGTGCAAGCGAGGTCATTGGTCTGGAAAAGACGTGGACGCAGAAAAGCACTGCTGCCCCCACGGAAATTGTCAACGTCTGCCCGTCAGACGAGGGCTGGTGTCTGGGGAGGGCTGTGCCATCGGAGCCTTGTTGTTCCTGCGGACCCACAGCAGTGCACACACACCCCACACGCTCCACACGTGTACACCTCACACCACACGTGCCTCACACACACCACACACCTCACACACACACCGCACGCTCCACACACGTACACCTCACACCACACGTGCCTCACACACACCTCAAACACACTCACACACACCACACACCTCACACACACCACACACCTCACACACAGCCCACCCACACACACACACAGCCCACACACTCCGTACACCTCACACATACCACCCCCCTCACACACACACTGCACGCTCCACACACGTACACCTCACACCACACACACCTTACACACACACCACATTCTCCACACATGTACACCTCACACACGCCACACACATACCATACACACCTCCCACATACTATACACACTTCATACATGCATGCCTCATGCCACGCACACCTCACATATGTCACACACACACACCACACGTACCATACACCTCACACACATCACATGCTCCACACATGTATACCTCACACCTCACACACTTCATACACACCTCACACAACACATACGTCACACACACACGCCATACATACACACACAGTACACACACCACACACCACACACATACACCCACAGGCACCCACACACACAGAGGCATGAACGTATCTCCTAAGCCAAAGCAACTCGAATTTCCCTTGGAGGCCACCCAAACCAACCTTAACCACAAGACAGTTCACACTTGATGACATGGTGCTGATTTGAGAACTAGCTGGGCTTCTCTGGGTTGTTTTCTTTGGGCCAAACATGGTGTCATCACATTATATATTAGCCTTTGGAACCCTGCTTCCCTCCCCTGAGGCACAGGGGAGGCCTTTCTATAGCTTCACAAGTGGGGGAGCTAGAAATCGAAGAACCTTCCAGGCCAGGCTGGCTGACACGGGCTCTGGAGAAGGACGTGCTGGCCCACTGTTCGCAGCCTGGAGCAAGCGGAGGGACCCTTCCATCCCTCTCAGACCATCTCAGCTGAGGGGCAGTATGTCTGCCTGTCTCTCCCTGTTTCTCGCTCTGTCTCTCCATCAGTCTCCATCTCTCTCTCTCTCTGTCTCTGTGCCTGGGGCCCAGCAGGAGCTTGAAAACCAGGCCTGGCTCAGGCTGGCTCTGGGTGGGCAACCGGGGCGCCAGCCCCTGTCCACGCTGGCGGCAAGGGTCCGGATGTAGACTGCCAGTCCTCGAGCCGACACCACCTGAGTAGCTGCCGTGTGTACAGACGGGGCTCGTGTGTGTGTGTGTGTGTGTGTGTGTGTGTGTCTGCTTCTCCATCTCTCTCTGTGACTCACTATGTCGGCCTCTCTCTCTCTATACATTTCTCTCCATCCTTGTCTGTCTCTGCATCTCCCCTTCACCCAGCAATTCCACTTCTGGGTATTTTACTGAAAAGAACTGAAAGCGGAGTCTGCAAGGGATATTTCACACCTGTGTTCACAGCAGCACTATTCACAGTGGCCGGAAGGTGGAAGGGACCCCAGGGTCTGTGCACAGAGGAAGGTGACAGTGTGGCACACACACACAATAGAATATTACTCAGCCCTGAAAAGGAAGGACATCCTGACACCCGTTAAAACATGGATGTTCCTCAGGGACACCGGTCAGTGAGATCGGCCCGTCACCAAAGGCCTACGAGGGCCCTGGCGTCACCGAGTTCACAGGGACACGGAGTGGGTGGGGAAGCCAGGGGCTGGGACAGGGGCTGGGACAGGGGAGTCCGTGTGTAACGGGGACAGAGCGTCCTTTGGGCAGAGGAGAGAGTTCTGGAGGTGGACGGAGGTGAGGGTTGCACAACAATGAATGTGCTCAGTGCCACAGAGCTGTGTGCTGGAAATGGTTACATTTTACGCTGTTTGTATTCGACCACCACCGCGAAAACGACAAGAATGACTGTTTTATTATCTCTCGGTCTCTGTGGGCGTGGAGCTCGGGAAGGGCCCGCTGGGTGGTTCTGGGTGGTTCTGAGTGGTCTGGCCTGAGACGTCTCACCACACCCTTATCTCCCTGAGTCACAGTTATCTCAGGGCCCCCAGCGAATGTCTGCTGACTGACTAACTGCTGGCGGCTTCCGCAATGCAGCCCTGGCCCAGGGCCTGCGGGAGACCCCGGAGCCTGGGCAGCCGGGCATGCCGAAGGAAGGCCAGGAGCCTGGGAGCCGCTCTGGAGCCCAGGCCCAATGCCAAGAAGGAAGTGCCAAACAATAGCCCCCAAGAGGCGGTCCCTCTCAGGGCCAGATTTGTACTTCCACGGACAAAGGAGGTTTCCTCTGCAGGAAGTGATACCCAGGGAGGGCTTCCTGCAGAGCAAGCTGGAGAGGGGCTGGGAAGGACAAGGGGAGGGGGCGGGAGGCCCGGACACTCACCACCCCTGCCCTTGGTACCAAAGACCACTGCAGGTGGCCACCTCCCAGGCCACAGAGGACTCACGTTCCTGCATGAAGCACTGACTGCATCTTCAGCTGTGTGACCTTGAGCGCGTGCTGCCCACTTCCCTCTCTGGAGAAGGGGGACATATATTATTCAGTGACCGCCGTGCATCCAGGCACTGCACATGTCATTGCAAATGACCCAGACTGGGGGCTGTCCTCACTGCTTCCTTGCCCTCCTGGGAAGAACAAACAAATGTGAACAAATAAGAGTAACTGAGTCCCGGAGTGGGGAGCTGAGGACCTTGATTAACCCTGCCCGCCTCCCCTCTCTTCTGAATCAGTTAAGAAATAGATGGGAGGCAGATAAGGACCAAAAAGTCAGCTCCATGGCTGGAAAGTGGAAATGAGAAGCTGATGGTGAAGCTCTGAGTCAGAACCAGATGGGCTCTTGCTCTTCCTCCTGCATATTCAATGTGAGCAGGAAGGAGAGGCTGCCTGGGAGCCAGCCAGGAGGAGCCACACGGGCAGGCTGGGCCAGAAGGGAGCCACCTGCAGAGGGGAGGGGGGGTCCTGCTGCCCGGGGCAGGAGGTGCAGGGTGGGACAGGGTTGCACTTGAACCGTGGGGTTGCTTACCTGCATGGAACCCTAAGGAATGGGGGATGGGGCAGGAGGAGGTAGCAACCAGCTGGTAACTGGGCCAAACAGCAGAACCCAGGGGTGTGCATGGGGGGCTTCTACCGAGAAAGGGAAGGACAGTGCACAGTCAGAGGGAGGAGCCAGGCCAAGATGGCAGAAAGGAGGCGGGCCTGGAGCTCCCCCACCACACACACACACACACACACACACACACACACACACACACACACACGGGGCCAGCACAAGGAGCTCGTGAGCTTGTGCGCTTGTCCCTCATGGTGGAAGCTCAGGAGAGGGTGGCTTCCTGGCACCCTTCACTGCCATTTGGAACCCTCCAGAGAGATGCCCAGCAGATGGCCATCGCCCTCTGCTTGCAGGAGGAAGAAGGGGGGAGGCCACGGACAGGAGCCGGAGAGTACAGGGGGACAGGGAGGGGAGGAGAGGATGTGGAGCCCAGGATTGCGAGGTACAAGTCCCCGGGAGGGAGGTGGAGGGGGAGCGGAAGCAGAGCAGAGGAGTGGCCAGAGTTCCTGCACATCTGCTATGTGGGGGCGCTGAGCTGGGCTCAAGACGCACCCCAAGCTTGTGGTCTCACGGCACAGACGGAAGAAAAGAGAAGCAGGGAGCTCTCCAGAGCAGGCAGCCAGGCAGGTGGTGGGCCCCTGGATGGGGGCTCCCTGGGGGAGCCGGAGCACCTCTGCCCCCAGCCCCTCTGCTTTTGCTGCCTTCCTTTTCCTCCGGCCCCCTCTCCAAGGCGCTGGACCCCCACGTGCAGTGGGCAGCATTGTGTCCCCAGGAAGACATGTTCAAGTCCGACCCCCCGGGTCTTGTAATTGTGACCTTATTTGGAAAAAGTCTTGGCAGATCCAGTGAAGGATCTCAAGATGAGGTCATCCTTCCTATCCAGGGTGAGTCTTACATCCAATGGCAGGTGTCTTTATGAAGAGAGGGGGGACACAGGGAGGGGCCGCACGCCGAGGGAGGCAGACGCTGGAGGGGTGCAGCTACACGCCGAGGACCGCCAGGAGTCCCCCAAAGCTGGGAGACGTGGCAAAGATCCTCCCCCAGAGCCTCGGGCGCAAACCCTATCCACACCTTGACTTTGGACTTCCTGCCTCCAGGGCTGTGGGAGAGGACATCCCTGCTGTCTCACGCCACCCAGCTGGTGGTCATTTTTCCTCTGGCGGCTTTGGAAAGGAATACTGCATGGGAGAGCGAGGCCCCCTGCACTGTCACGACCAGCGACCAGCGACCAGCGGGCCGAGCTGGTCTCCTTGACTCCTTCCCTGCCTGTGTCACTGCCTCTGGGGAAACCCCAGGGAGCCGGGGAGCCCAGGGGGGAGGACTGGGTTTGGAAAGCACAGGAGAGGCCAGCGACAGAAGCTGAACTCTGCATGGGCCCTGGCCAGCAGGGGCCGCGGGGACCAGGGCTTTCCTGGGCCACCTCCTTCCCCTCCTTCTGACCTGCTGTCTCAAGGGGAAGCAATCTCTGCGAAAGTGCGGTCTGCGGTCCGCGGTCAGAGCAGGGAGGAAGTGGGGAAATGCGGCAGAAGTGCCTGCAACCCGGGGGCATCTGTGCCCCTTTGCACCTAAGCCGCAGCTTTGCTTTTCCCAGCAAAACGAACAGCACAGCCGTGAGGTCAGTGAAGCTTCAGGGTCCCCTCCCTCACACAGGCCACTTTCAACGCCCTGCACCTGTTTTTGGATTCTTTTTCTTAAAGGGGACCCCTTCCCAAATTGTAAAAAAAAAAAATCGGGGTCCATGAAGCCTGGCTCGCCCCCCGCTAACGCCAGGGCAGACACATGGCACACGGCTCGCACACGGCCCGTTGTGTGGAAGTGGCCCTGGTTTTCTGCCCAGTGACCAGCCAGCCAGCTGGCTCTCCACGCCATCCACCAGCCACGATCACCGGGGCTTGGCTGGGGGCTGCACTCGTTGCTCTCAGTGCTCATGCTTAGAGGTGGGGGAAGAGGGTACATAGGAAAATGGGAGACAATGAACCTGGCTGCAGGATGAGGAGCATGAGGAAGGAGATGGGCTGGAAGAAGCTGTGGGGGGAATGGCTGACTCTGCAGACAGCCCTGACTTACAATGGCTCAACTTACGATGGTTCGAGTTTATGACGGTGTGAAAGTTGCAATACATTTGGCAGAAACCATACTTGGAATTTTGAATTTTGATCTTTTCAGGGGCTGGGGGTATGCGGTATGCTACTCTCCCCGATCCTCTCTGCTGAGGCTGGGTAGTGGTCGTGGCTGCAGCTCCCAGTCAGCGATCTGGAGGGTCCCACTACTCTGGCAACCGTTCTGCGCACACACAGCCCTTCTGTCGCTTTCAGCACAGTATTCAGTGAATGACGTGAGACGGTCAACCCTTTATTATAACAGGCTTGGTGCTGGATGGTTTGCCCACCTGGAGGCTCACGTGAGTGCTCACGTCGAGGCGGGCGCGGCTCAGCTGTGTGGTCGGTAGCCTGGGTGTGTTACACGTGTCTTTGACTTAGGATGTTTTCAACTTAAGGTGGGTTTATCGGGACATGACCCCGCCATAAGTGGAGGGAGAGCTATATTTGGAAATCATCACGACCCCACCAAGGAGATGACCTCCGATCTGGACTTTTAAGGATGAGTAGGAGTTTGCCAGCAGACAAAGGGAGGGCCGCTTAGGCAGGGGGAACAGCATGGGCAAAGGTATGGGACAGCCCAGGTCTCGTGGGCACCCGCAGGTGACAGCCTGCCTGGCCTGCAGGTCTGCTGGATGAGAAGAGAGAGGGAAGGGGCTGTCCTAGGCAGTGGGGAGGGCCCTCCAGGGATGTGTCAGCTTCCTGGGGCTGCCATCACAAAGTACCACAAACTTGGCAGCTTAAAACAGCAGAAACGTATTGTCTCACAGTTTGGGAGGCCGGAAGTCTGAAATGCAGATGTGGGCAGGGCCAGGCTCCTTTGAAAGGCTCTGGAAGACGGCACTTCCTTGCCTCTTCTGGCTTCTGGCTGTGGTGGAGGTACTTGGTGCCCCTTGGCTCGCAGCTGAATCCATCCAGTCTCTGCTCCTGATGTTCCATGGAGCTCTCCCCCTTCTTATAAGCACACCTGCCCTCTCAGATGAGCGTCCGCCCAAATGAAGTAACCCGATTACGTCTACACACACTCTTTCCAAATAAGGTCTCATTCATAGGTCCCTGGGGTCAGGGCTTCAACAAGTCTTTCTGGGGGGCACCATTCAAACAGGACTTGCCACCATTAGATGGGTGACATGGACTGCATTGTGTCCCCCTCCGCATTCATATGTTGAAGCCCTAAACCCCCATGTGACTGTACTGGAGACAGAGCTCTTAAGGAGGTCGTCAGGGTCAAGCTCCGACCCCGTAGAAACCGATGTCCTTCCAAGGAAAGGAAGAGACACCAGAGGTCTCTCTCCTCCCTTTCGAGGACACTGTGGGAAGGTGGCTGTCTGCGAGCCAGGAAGAGGCTCCCAGCAGACACCGAACGCTGCCGACCTTGATTTTGGATTTTCCAGCCTCCAGAACTGTGAGAAGTTATGTTTCTGCTGCTTGAGACAACGGGGTTGGGGCTGGGTGACGGGAGGCAGAGAGGAACTGAGGAGCCCCCCGGGGTCTGGAGGAAGCTCTGACACACAAGTGCTGCGGCTGGGTGGCCTGGAGGGAAACTGAGCTTCCAGAGATGAACTGGGCACAGCCCAAGGCCTCCGGGAGCTTGGGTCAGGCGGGGAGACAGGAAGGAGCCTCAGGCCTGCCAGGTACCGTGAGCATGTCTTGGGGACATGGCGCCAAGACAAGGAGGCTGCCTGAAGGGGCGGGGCAGGCTGCCACGCAGTGTCCTTACAATGGAGCAAGAACACCTGTTATGATCGCTGACCCGGCCGTGCCGCCCGGCCTGAACCTCTCCCCTGAGCCCCTGGCCCCCACATACGGCCCCTGGCTCAGTCCCCTCCGCCACCACTAACTATACATTCTCAGGCTTGTTCTCCAAACGGCTCTTCCCCTCCCTGTCACTGGCTCTTCTAACAGCTTCCATCCCGCCCCTGCCCCCTTTCAGAGCAGCCTCCCCTCACCCCGTCCTGAGACGAGCTTTCGCTCGCTCCCAGTGTCTTCTCAAAGTCCAGGTGGGTGTGGGCTGCGGGAGAAAGAAAACTCATCTCCCTCAGTGCTGCCTCCGGGAGCTCTGAGCCTGTGATTCCTGCACGTCCTCGCCCCTGGGTCCTGCCGTGGCCTCGGGTTCTTGCCATCAGGCCCCAGTTTCCTCAGGGGCCCTGGCTGGCTGCCCTATCCGCTCGTGGTTCCCAGGGGTGGGACCCCCCCCTGGACTCGCTCCTCTCTCCACACCTCTCCTGTGTCCCTCCCTCCCAGACCCTGGGCCAGCTTCCCGGAGGGTAGGGTGGGGTGGCCCAGGTGGAATATGCGGATCCTTCCAGGTCTTTGGGCTCCAACCTCGGGGTCATTCACAATCTCTTGCTCCAAAACTCCATGTCCAATCGGTTTCCAGGTACTATGGACTGGTCCTCAAAAATACTTCTTGCATTTGGGGCTTTCCTACTCTAGCGGTCACATTCCCAGTGGATGGGGTCACAGTGCTTCAGAGGCCACACGTGGGAAGTGGCTGCCTCTCTGACGGTCTCTCAGCCATTCCACAGACCATGCTGGTCCCCAGAGCCTGTACCTTCCTCCCTTGTCTCCTCTCGCTCTGGCAGCTGGTGGCAGGACTCAGGCTTGGAGAAAGGCAAAGGGAGAGGTCCCTGCATGGGGCAGGGGGTCCTACACCCGGGCCTGGACCAAGGGCTCTGACAGAGCCGTGTGTGAAAGCGCAGGTGGGCACAAAGAGCTGGTGACCAGCATTGGAGCAGACGGTTGCTGCTGTGAATTATGCCATCACCGTGTCCCCACCGGCTCTCACGCACAGCGTGCTTGCTGTAGCCTGTAACACTGTGTGTCGCGACCCTGTGGTTGGCTAAGCTGGACTTCAACCCTCCAAGACGGCTGGACCTTGTCCATAGCACCTGGTGCGAGAGCTCCTCAGAAGCCACGCGAGAGAGCCAGCGTTTGAACCAGTGCATCAGTCAGGCTGCCTTGACCCCTCCGTGGAGGTTGAGAGGTCATGATCTGGAGCAGGACTGCTAAGTTTCAGTTCCCTCTTCCTCATCCCAGCAGCCGGGTGACCCTGGGCACTTTACCATCTCTCAGCATCTTCGCTCAGCCTCGTACAGAAGGCGAGCCGAGTGCCTCCTGCGAAGGTTGTTGCAGAGTGGATGCGCTAACACACACCAGTCCTAGCAGGTGTCACGTGTCCGTGGGAGAGCCATTACCGTCCCTATCATGAGGATGGCAGGCAAGTCTATGGAAACGCAAGCTCCAGAGGATCAAATTGATCTGGGCCTTTGCTCCAAACTTACACAGACTTTTGCCTCTGCGGACAGGGGACTTCTGAAAGATTGATGGGCGCGGAGGTGAATGGAGAATCCCTCCGCTCACGAATGACCTAAATTTCCCGTCACTGAATCTACCTTGCCCGCTAGCTCAGACCTGTCCCTCTGGCTTCCTTTCCCTGGTCTCACCGGGGCAGGAAAACGCACGCTTATTAAAGGGGTTTCACGGGCACCCGCTGTTGACTCCTACGCCGCTTAACTGTCGCCTCTGCTCTGTGCAAAGCTGGGCTGAGATGAGCACTCGGAGAAGGTGACATTTGGAGGCTTTGGCCTCGCAGATGGTTGGCTCTCTGGGTTGGCGAATTCCAGGCTGCCTTCCTTCACTGCTGTCACGCCGTGGCTGTTGCCATGGCGTCTGTGTGCGCGCGCATCTCGTCGGCTTCTGAACACTCATCCAGAGCCCCGAGTGAGGTGGTGGGAAGACTGTGTGCAGAGAATCAGGGAGGCTGCGGGGCGTGGGAGGGACTCAATCTGGCTCCAGCCCCCTGTGCTGATGGAGGCTAGGGGAGAGGGAAGAGGCCTCGCTGCCTCCAAACCGGGACCCGTGGATGGAGGCACAGTGCGCCCCTGGGCCGGGGAGGCTGCAAGGCATGCTGGAACCTCAGCGGCACAGGCCGGTGGACCAGGGAGTCAGATGGAGGGCCTGGCACCCGGCCTTCTGCGGGTTTTTAAAACATAAATGACATTGCATCACGCCCCCACTCAACGACCTCTTCCGCGGCCTCCAGGTACCATCCACATAGAATCCAAACTCCCTCCCAAGGTCACAGACAGTAGGCTAGGCATATAAATGCAGCATCTACCAAGCTGTGACCCATACCATCCCTTCCCAGAGTGCGTCATGGTCAGAAAAGCACGGTCCGGCATTTGAGGGCATCTTCCTTCCCTTCAAGTCCTTTTCCTGTATTTGTCACATACCAGAAAGGTGACACAGAGTTCATCGACGGGCTTCCAAAAATCCCCTCTTCGTCCTCACCCTCGGGAGCCTGTGTTCTGCCTCCCCCTACGCATCCCTGCTTCTCCGCTTCCCCTCTGCCTTCACCTACTCTGGAAAACCTTAAAGATTCCATCTGGTTGGAGGAGGTCTGCCTTGAAGCGGGGGAACGAGGAGCAGAGAACACGGGCCAGGAGCCGGCACACGTCCTAACTTCGGCCCTGTTGCATTACAGTGCGAGCCACATTGTGCACCTTCTCAGGCCACTTCCTACAACTGCCCTGAAGTCACTGTAAACGCACTTTCAATGCTGCTGATTTTAAACTGTGCCTTTAATAAATAAACAAATATATATTTAACGACCTGCCCGCATTGCTGTCGTCACAGAGTTTCACACGGCTGGCTCATTCTCATCATTCTGGTTTTTGCCCAAAAGCTATCTTTTCTTTTTTTTAATTAATTTATTTTTATTTAAATAAAATTAATTAACATAATGTGTTATTGGTTTCAGAGGTAGAGGTCAGTGATTCCTCAGTCTTATATAACACCCAGTGCTCATTCCACTGAGTGCCTCCCTCATGCCCATCACCAAGTTACCCCATCCCTCCCACGCCCACCACTCCAGCAACCCTCAGTGTGTTTTCTACGATTAAGAGACTCTTATGGTTTGTCTCCCTCTCTGATTTTGTCTTGTTTTATTTTTCCCAAACTTCCCCTATGATTCTCTGTTTTGCTTCTTAAATTCCACATATGAGTGAGATCCTATGATAATTGCCTTTCTCTGATTGAGTTATTTTGCAAAAGCTATCTTTTCAGAGAGGATTTCCCTGACCCCTATCTTTCCCTAGAAGAGCCCCTCACCAGCACAGGGCCCTATTTTGTAGTGTCTGGAATGATCTGCCTTAAGCTCCCGCCGTGCGTGTGTCTGTAATGCGTACGTGTCTCCCTAAGGAGCTCATCGCAGGCACGAGTCAAATCAGATAAATGAATCGGTGGGCTGGTGTATTCTGAAGTCATGGCGAGGGTTCAGAGCACGTCAGGTGGAGAGAGATGTATTCCCTGCCATGTGACCGTGGGAAAGTCACCTGGCCTGATGTCCCGGGCTGTAAACCGGAGATAGCGGTAAGTACTCACTGAAGGCAGCCCTGAAGCATCCACAGAGGCCCCCGGACAGAACTCACCCGGCCGTTCCCGCTTCACTGGGCAACGGTGGTCATCTGGGGTCCTGCGTGGCTCGACTCTGGGACAACCGATCACAGTTCCCAGGGATGGAGGAGGCTCTGGAGCCAGAAGGCAGGGCAAAGAGACTGTAAGGGTTACGGCACACAGCTGGGGAGGGACTTGTCTGCGGGAGAGGGGCTGGGACGTAAGCTGCCCTGCCTCCTGGCCCGCTCTCCTTCTCTGGCTCTGCTTCGCAGGATCCTCCAGCCGCCAGGACCAGGGTCTTACTCTGGACGCCCCAGGGGCTGTGGCCAGGATGGGACACAGGGAAGCCGCGAGACTCAGGGAAAGCCAGGAACCACGGAGAGCCTTGGGGCCTGGCTCGTCCAGAGCGGTCTCCCCGCATGGGCTGCAGGCCTTCATCCACCTTCCACCTCGCCGGGACTCGGTGTCTCCTGCCTCCTCTCAGGGCTCCTGCTGCCACCAGCCAGCCCAGAGCTCTGGCTCACTCATGACTGGGTTTTCTGTACCCTCTGCCTACTCATGGCTTCCTCCTACTTCCTCAGAATTCTAGCTCCCTCGGGCCATGGCAGCCCCTCTTGCTGCAGGGCTTCTTGCTGTGTGTCCTTGAACTCCGGCCACCACCAGCAACTCCAGGAATCTCTCCATGTCTCCCTGTCCAAATTCCTGACACAGATCAGCTGGCCGAACGCCCTGACTTGAGCAGCTTTCCGGTGCAGCCGGGTCATCCGCATGGCAGGCCTGCAAGCTTCCTCTGGGATGAGCTGCCCACCCTGCCCGGCTCTTCCTGGCTGGGGCTCTGGCAAGGTCAAGGCCATCTTGCTTTGAGGGTCACCTATGACAGTTTCCCTGGAAGGGAAGGGTTTATAGGCATCATGGTGGATGTGCCTGCCCACCCCCTCTATTTGCTGGACACTCCAGCCAACACCCCCGGCTCCCTTACCCTCCAGCCAACACGCCCGGCTCCCTTACCCTCCCCCACCAGCACCTTCTCTTGTGGTCTGCCTTCTGCTTGCTGTGCTCCCGATCTGCTATCTCACTCAGATGTCACCTCCTCAGTGGGGTCCTCCCAGATCGCCACAGTCGAACGTCACCTCTCCTTATTTGGACTTCTAAATCCCCTGGTCCCACTTTGATACTTTGACTTTTTGTAATTAGGAGTGTGGCGGACAGAATAATGGCCCCCCAGAGACATCCATATCCCCGGGCCCTGTGAAGGCGTGACCTTACATGGCAAAAGGGATTTTGCAGATGTGATTCAGTTAAGGACCCTGAGAGGGGCCGATCTCCCCGGATCGTCTAGTGGGCCCAGCGTAATCCCAGGGTGTTTCTGAGAGAGGGGCCAGGGGCTCAGGGTCAGGAAAGGAGATGTAACCGCCAAGTTTCATTTGAAGCTGGAAGTGGGGCCATAGGCCAAGGAGTGCAGGCACCTCTAGAAGCCAAAAAGCCAAAGTAACAGTCTTCCCTGGAGCCTCCAAAAGGAAGCAGCGCTGCCAACATCTTGATTGTAGCTCATGGGATCCACATCAAACTTCCGACGGCCAGACCTGTAAGAAAATGAGTTTGTGTTGTACTAAAGCCCTACAGTTTGTGGTCCTTGGTTACAGCAGCCGTAGGAAACTCAAACCATTAGCCTACGTGGGATTGTTCTTTGCTAGAGCAGGAGACTCTCAAGGAGGGACTGTATCTTGCACATCTTTGCCCATCTGCATATATATTTTATTTTTTTTTAAAGATTTTATTTATTTATTTGACAGAGACATAGAGAGAGAACACAAGCAGGGGGAATGGGAGAGGGAGCAGCAGGCTTCCTGCCAAGCAGGGAGCCTGACATGGGGCTGGATCCCAGGACCCTGGGATCATGACCTGAGCCGAAGGCAGACGCTTAATGACTGAGCCACCCAGGCATCCCCTGCATACGTATTTTGAAATGTGTTCGTGATTGCACAGATCTATCAGTTCTTAACTGAGCAATCAGTCATGAGTCACCCTTCCTTAAGCCTCCTCTGGGCTCCTCCCCCTGGACCAGCCCTGGCAGGACGGATTTCCTGGGGGACAGGAAGATTTTCCCCTCGTGTAGCAGCATCACTGCACCCGTCAGTGGATGTCTTCAGCGATATTTCTATAAAGCGACTCTCTTATGCAACACCAGTCACATCCATTGGAAGAAAGAGACAGAACACTTCCGGGAAATGTCTTGCTTCAATAAAGCCACTTTGGCCTCTACCACTGGCCTTCTGACACAGTTTGAGAACTGGCTAAAAAGATAAAATTCACTCTTCTGTGGCTCTTGTGCACAGCCACATAGTCTGGCCTGTCCTCTTCCCGATGCTCGGCGGTTTTTCCCTGCCGCTGAGCCTCGATCCTGGGCCCACACAGCGCCTGGATTCCCCGAACATTGAGACGGCTCCAAGTTTAGGAATCTTAGCAACTGACCCAGCCCTGCTCTTGCTGGAAGATTCAGCTCAATCGCCATGTCCTGTGGAAAATGTCCTTCTGCACGTGGAGGTCGGGGATGTGGGTTCTAAGCAGAGGCTGAGAATCTTGTGGGATGAGCCATGCGGTCTCCAAGCCAGGCTGTTGCCCTGATGGGAAACAAAGGGGCCTGGGACAGATGTCCCCTCTTGCTGGAACATTTTTGGTTTTTTTTTTTTTTTTTTTTTTAAGTACTCTCTGCAGCCAACGTGGAGCTTGAACTCACAACCCTGAGATCAAGAGTCACATGTACTGCCAACTGAGCCAATAGGCGCCCCTCTTGCTGGGACTTGTAGGCTCACGCTTTCTCTCTGTTGCCCCAGCCACACTGGCCAGCTGTGTAATTTGTGAGTCCAGTGCAAAATGAAAGGTGACGCTCCAGCCGGAGGCAGGAAGTCTACCTCCCCTGCCTGTGGGCCCGCACCCCAACCATCGTGGAGAACAGCCTCCAAAGGATGTGATGTCAGCTCAGGGATCAGAGAGGGTGCTGTGGGATTTCCAGCCAAGGGCAGGGGCAGCCACGACTGTGTCCCACTTGCTAGGGGTGGAGGGCGGCAGCCCTGGGGTGGGTGTGGGAAGGGTGAGGTGGGACGGGACTCAGGACCCCAGGAGGCAGAGAGGCCGGGAGGTGACAGGGGTGGGGCCAAGGCTCCAAGCCCCCCCCCCCCAGTCTGATGCATTGTCCCTGGACTTCACTTACAAAACTCAAAGACACAATTATTAAGAACTTCAAGGCACACCAGGGTGGTTCAGTCGGTTAAGCATCCAACTCTTGATTTCAGCTCAGGTCATGATCTCGGGGTCATGGGATCAAGCCCCACGTCAGGCTCTGCCCTGGGTGTGGAGTCTGCTTGAGATTCTCTCTCTCCCTCTCCCTCTGCGTGCATGCTCCTCTCTCTCTCTGTCTCTCAAAAAAAAAAAAAAATTTCAAGCAGGGCATCGAACCCCCACCATAGGTCCCCCCTTCTGCACACAGGGCCCCGTGTGACTGGATGGGTCACCCACCCAGGAAGCCTGTCCTCCAGCCAGTCTCCTGCCTGGATGGGGCGGGCTGGGGCTCAGCTGCTTGCCTCCTGTGACCATGGCCCTGCCCATCCACCAGGGTGGCAGCTGCAGGCCAGGGTCCAGTCACCAGAGGTGCACACAGCAGTCTCTGTGGGTGCTTGTCTAGCACATTTTGGGTGGCCACACTGGTCACAGGAGAACTCCAGGAGTCTAGGGCCCTGACGGAAATATTTCTCCTGCCCCTGCCCCGGGCTGACCGGACTCCGTTGCCCTGACAGGCCAGCTCCTCTAGGTTGCCCCCAGCACACCCCCAGGAACAGCTCAGGACTACCATGACAGGCACTCCTGATGAGAGCTCTTTCACATGTCGGCAGGCCCTTCACCCCAGAGGGAGAAATCGGGGATTGGAGGCCCAGGGCCACAGGCTGGTGAGCCGTGGAGCTGGGCCACCCCCGAAGCTGCAGACGTGCAGCACTGAGCCCCGAGCAGCACCCACTGCCCCCCCCCCGCCCTGCGCTGGGTGCACAGCCTTCTTCCTACTGCTATTTTCCCCCTGCCATATGCACCCTCACTAAATTTACATTAATCATTCAAGAGAAGAGGATCATGTGCTTCTGCATGGCTCATCTGCTTCCCCCGGCTTTAGGACTTCGGCACAAGCTTTCCTTCAAGGCAGCCGCAGTCCTGGGCCCGCTGGCTTACACTGCCTGCCTGTCCTTGGTCTGAAGTGACCTTCTCCCCCGCTCCTCTTTCGGGATGCTTCCACGCACTTATTAAATGTGTTCGCCGCAGCTGGTGTATTTCGATATCCAGTTAGTAATTTCCACCTGCAGGCATGCAGACCAGAGGGGAGCCACCCCCGCATACTCCTCTGATCCCTCTTAGGCCTCACCCAGCTACGGCTCAGCCACCCTGATCCACGCTGGTGGGAGGGTCTGCGGGACCCAGAGCTCCGGGAAGCTCAAATTCCTTATCTATTTCCTCCCAGCCTTGGCTTTGTCTTAAAATAGGACTCCCAGCCTAATATATTTTACAGGCCACGGCGCTTTGTGGATTGAGTGGGCGTTACAGGACGGGCTGGCTGAGGCTCCGAACACTGCCCAACATGTAGAGCAGGGACCTGGGGCTGAGCTGCCTGAGTTCAAACCCTTACCTGCCTCTCAGGTAGCTGCAGGCCGTGTGGGCCTCTACCTCTCTGGACTCAGGGTCATCTGTCAAACCGGGGGCGGGGGGAGGTCACAGTCGTCACGACCTGCAAGGCTGTTATGAGGTTTAAATGGGTTGAGATCGGTGAAGCTCTTAGCATCAGGCTTGGCATGAGAGCACTATTCAAGTATTTGCTAAATAAATAGATTCCCTCTTCCCTCCCGGGTCCGAGGCCAATGAGAAAGATGCTGGAGATGCAAACGGCGGCTTTATTCCTAGTGAGAATGAATTTGAGGAGGCTTGACTCACAACCAATACCGTAGGGCCCAATTGGAAAGGAACTTGCCGCCGCTCCAGGCTGGCCAGGGCCTGTACTGTAAGCTCCCCGAGTCTTGAGGCTGTGACCGGAGGGCAGGGCAGGGAGGGAGGGAGGGGCGGAACCCGGCCTGGTCAGGCCCCGGGTCCCCACGCCCCAAGCTGACAGGGAGGTCGGGGCCATCCTGCCCCTTCCTTCAAACACCGGGGCTGAGGGCAGGGGGCCAACGGGAGACCACACGTTACTGCGTGGGCATCCGGTATGTGTTCGGTTCCTCCCTGCTCACAATAGTCTGACAATGAAGCGTCACCATCCCTAATTGTTCGGACAAAGCAAATGGGACTTGAAAACGTTAGGTTGGGCGCCGGGCTGGCTCAGTCAGAAGAACGTGCGACGCTTGATCTCGGGGTCGTGAGTTCAAGCCCCTATGTGGGGGATAGAGATGAGTTAAATGAGTAAAACGTAAAATAAAAAAGAAAACCTCAACACGTTAGGTGACTTGCCCAGGGGCCCCACAGCTAGGAAGCCGCCAAGCCCAGATGTAAGCCCAGCTATAGCGCTCACTGGCAGGGGCTCTTTCCCCTTCACCATGCCAACTGTGGTTCCAATGGGAGCCACTGGGAAGTGCCGGCCAGCTATGGCTCTGGGAAGAGTTGGCAGAATTTTTAGCTGTCCCTTTTCTTTGGAAGGGACCACACCTTGTTGATGCTTGGTCAAGAATGCGGACAAAACAGGTTCAGATGATGGTGTTTATGTGCTGGCTTCAGTCTCAGTTGTGTGTGTGGGGGGGTCCAGGCTGGGCAGGGGTGTCCTCACGAGGCCCTGCGTCTGTACCCCTGAGAGAAGTAGCCCGGAGCTGAGGGAGACCGTCCCCACCACTGAGCCCACCAGGCCCAGAGTCCCAGGAACCTTCTGCCTCCGAGATCTGCATACAGTGTGACTGTTGCTGTTTTGAGGAGAGTCAGAGGAAGAGCAGAGGCAAAGAGCAGGACCCCCGAATCTGCTGGGTGACACGGTGCCTTGCCCAGCTTGGAGAGAGAGCACTCCACATAGTAGGGCCAGCTCTGCATGAGGGCAGGGGCAGGAGCGGGGCGATTCTGGTTCATCGGGCACAAGCAATCCAAACCGACTCTGGCTGACTTGAGCACAAAAGGAATGTGCTGGATGGACGTAGATTAGCCCTCACAGTCCGGGGAAGACACAATGGCCCAGGCCTGAACAGGCCAGGAACTGGGGCGGCCCTGGGGGTCCAGGCAGGGATGGAAACAACAGGCTGGATTAGAAAAGATTTGGTCTGGGAAAGCAACAGGAACTGGTAACGGGGTCGGTGGAGGAGACCGGCAGAGGGAGGACTCGGGGAGGGGGCTATGAAGAGGCCCGGGCTCCAGGAGCAAGGACAGCCTGCTGGGAGTTGGGGGTTTCTTCCACTTAGGGGTACCATGAGCTCAATGTGCCTGTTGGCTCCCAGTCTCGAGTCCAGGCAGAAGCCTGGCCCGAGGTCCAGGTTTGGGGGTTATTAGCACAGGGTGACTGTGGAAGAGTGAAGGTCTGAAGAGATAGCAGGGACCGCCCCACGAGGGGAGAGGAGCTGGGCGTGGGCCCATACCCCAGGAACAGCCCCCGTGGCCCCCAAGGCCCTTCCTCTCCCCAGTGGGCACCCCTGCAGTCCACACGGGCCTATGGCACTGCCAGCACCTTCTCTGCCCTTCCATGGCACGTGGCCTAGCATTGCACACATAGTAGGTACTCCCAAATACTTGCTGATTGATTCATCAGTTGGAAGGAGACAGCTGGATGCAGAAGGTGCTCCCATGTGTCAGGCCTCAAGGATGACCCAGAAGGCATCACCCGCAGCAGTGCCTGGGGCTGTCCTAAGTCACACTTTCTGCCTCCTGCCCTTTAAGGCAAACAACTGTGTTCATCTGAACCAGAGTCCTCGACTTGGCATACCCGTGGATAGAAAAGAAACACAGGATGACACATTCCTCCAGCTCCAAACTCTATGTTCTCCCGAAAAATACAAACAAATCCACATATTTAAATACAGGCCACCCACTTGCATGGAAGGCGGTGGATGCCTGGGTGACAAGTACATGTGGTTCTGGCCAGGTTTACGTGGAAGTCTCTTCCTGAAACCCCTCATTCTCGGACACGTTGGCCCACCACCATCCTAGCTCAGCACCTTTGTTCTGATGCCCTTGTCAAGTCTGTCTGCAGGCCTGCCCCTCGCAGGTGCACTTGGGGCTCTGCTCTGATCTACATAGAATCTCAAATGGTTCCTAACACCAAGGACCTTGCAGTTTGTTTGTCCTCGAAAGCAGCCTGCTGCCACACATCAGTCTGTTGCAGGTGGGGGAATTTTCCTAAAGCCTTGTTTTAAAGCAGACAGAATGATTTATTTATTTAGCACTCACGGCTGGCTTTGCAATTTGTGGGAGAACCAGGCTCCGTCCCTGCCCTCGGAGAACTCCTGTCACAGGCTAAATGTCACCCTTTTGTGAATTCACAGGACTTCAGAGCTCAAGGGGCCACCCGGGAGCTCACCTAAGTCCTCTGTCCTCCCACGGACCAGGGGTGCAAGGCCGAGCAGGGCGAAGTGACATAGGAGGCAGCTTTGGGTCCCCAGCTGTGTGGTCTTTCCTGAGAGGCAAGTGAGAGCCCACGTTGACTTTCACCGGGAACCAGACAGCTGCCTCCCGTTGGGGTTGGCCGAGGTCCCAGCTCTTTTCCTGTCCCTGAGGCATAGGTGGTATTTCCACCCGGCTGAGTCACCAGGGTTTTTTCCAGGTGGAGATGGTAATTACCAGCCAAGCAGAGCCCAGAGTTCCTTTGTTGCTCGTGGAGGCGGCTCTGGGCTGCCAATTTAGGCACAAGTCTCTCTACACAGATATGTGTCCTCAAAGCCCGTTTAGGGGACATACCGAGAGACCTGGTCACCGCCCCTGACACGAGATGTACTGAGGATGGTGATCACGGGCACTCGTGCCCTCCTGCATCGGACCGGCAGGCACCCTGAGGGCCCCTATCAGATGAGCGTCTGTGCAGGAGATGCGCTGTAAGCAAGGCACCAACTCTTTCCTAGGCAGATGCTGCTCATTCCTCATAACAGCCCTGTGATCCCTGTTGTAAAGATGGAGGAACTCAATTTAAGGGAGCGAAGGTCACTTTGTTCCTTATCCTGAGGAGTTTACCATGCAGGCAAGTCAAGAAATACAAAAACAAAGCCAGAGGGTCAAAGGTAACACACTGTACATAATCACAGGGAGAAAGGAGTATGTAGGGAAACCTTCATTCAGTTGTTCAAAAAAGACCGGATTTAGCCCAAGGTAATCCCCGTTCTTGGTTGGGTTCTGCCCAGAACTCCTGTGTCCCGCACACCTCTGGTGCTAATTTGCTGATGCCCCGGGTGAGTCACTTCCCTGCCTTGGTTTCTCCCTTTAGGGGGACCACACTGGCTACCGACACTGTTAACAAGGATGCTGTGGGAAGAAGGAGGAGCCAGCCTCAGAGTGTGGGTTCTCAGGAGAGGGGGGTGCAGGCCTTTCCCCTATAATTTATTTGTAGCTCTGGTGCTCGTGAACTCCTCCCCATCCTACTGCTGACGTATGTGCAATGCCTGTGGGTTGTCACATGCATTAATTATCTGCTGAAGGTTATAAACTACTCCTCGCTTTGGCTGGATCACTCCAAAGGAAAGGGCTTTATCACTGTCGCGGTTAAATGCAATCGCAGAGAGCTGGAGAAGGAGGAAAGGAAAATCGCTCAAGCCAAAGAATAAATGGCATTTCAGAAAAAGCAGTACAAGTGGATATGAAGACCGGTTGGAATTTAAAGTGACAACATGTCCGATGACATAGTTGCAGATTCTGGGTTGTTTCGGGCTAGAAAGGGGCAGATACACATGGAGCCAGACGAGAGGCCCTGTGGCAGGGAGCAAAAGGTTTGATCCTGGGCAGTGTCTTAACCCTTCTGTGCCTCCATTTTCTCATTTATGAAATGGGACAATAATCACACTGAACTTGAAAGTGAGAATAAGAGAATACAAATTTATAGGCTTAGTATCTAACAGATGCTCAAAAATCATAGCTATCATCATGAAGAGTCACAGCAGAGGAAGCAAAAAGTAGGCACGGGATTAATAGGTGCTTAGAATGCATTTCATTTCGTTGGACTAAAATGAAGCTTTGTTTTAAAGGTCCCTGTCTCATTTGTTTCCAGACAGCATGTCACCTCACCATGCGGCACATAGACCGTGGTATGCTGGAAAATGTTAACAGGTTCCCGGGGAGGGGGAGAGCCCTGATTTGTAGCATGTGCCAGTCTCCATGGGGTGCATATTCCCACCATGGCTGATTTCAAGCTACCAACCTGACATTATTGAATTCAGTCAGGAAGAGACGTCAGCAGCTCGTCTTGTCATTTCCGTGGAGTTCCACTATAAAGATACCACAGACGAGAGCGTAGATGATGGCAGTATGTAGTAAAGCCATCAGGAAATGATGAGTTTGGGATATTTATTACCTTTGTTTTTTTAAAGATTTTATTTATTCATTTGAGAGAGAGAGAGAGAAAGAGAGAGCGAGAGGGAGCAGGGGGAGGGGCAGAGGCAGAGGGAGAAGCAGACTCCCCATTGAGCAAGGAGCCCAATCCCAGGACCCTGACGCAGGGCTTGATCCCAGGACCCTGAGATCATGACCTGAGCCGAAGGCAGCTCCTTCATTGACTGAGCCACCCAGGTGCTCCTATTACCTTTGTTTTTTTTTTTTATATAATTTATTACTTGTAAGTTTATATAATTTGATTTTTATTGGTGGCTGTGTTTGACAATAGGCTCACAGAACCCTAAAACCTCAGCAGTTGGCAAAGCTGGCTCTAAATCACCTGGGGCAGAGCCCCTGGTGTTGGGTCTGGCACTCAGTAAGAGCTCAATATATGGTCATCTCTTGTGTCCAGCTCTGACACGGTCTCATTAACACTTCCTGCCTCAGGGGAACTGAGAGAATAGAAAAGTCTAGAAAGGGAAGAGGGAAGAAATGGCAGAAGAGCATGCAAGAGAAGCTAGTGGGAGACGGAGCTGGATCTGGAGGCTCTGGACCCTCCTGAGATGGGGACTTTCTCTAGGAGGAATCACAGTGTGGGGTCCTGGGGCTGTCTGTCTTCTGTGGCTTGCCCCACACCAACCCCCTTCCTGCAGCATGAGACTCCCCCTCCCCCTCTGCCTGGCTGAGCTCAGTCATGTGACCTAGACTGGCCGTCTGGGTACACCTGTCTGGGAATGTGAATCTTGAGCAAGTGGTGGGGAGATAAGATCTCTGCAAGAATAGATTCCTCTTGTGGTGAGCAGCAGAGCAGTGAGGTCCTTCCTGATCATTTCTCCTGCCTGGTCCCAGAAGGCCTCTGGGTCCTGCCCAGGGTTCATCCTGCTTCTCTAGCTTCGCTTCGGCTCAGTGAGCCCCCTGGTATTTTTTGTGGCAGATCCTCTGGGTGACTTCCTCAATTTCATCCTTTTTTTTTTAGACTTGTAATCTGCTGGCCAAAAGACTTCAGTCCCCAGCCTCGCTCCAAGCTGGTGTGGCCATGATTAGGTCCCCGCCAAAGGGATGTATACACTAGTATTGGGTGGGACTTTCAGGAGAGTGTGCCGTTTGGTCATGTCTCTCTCCTCCTTCCTGTTGCTTAGAATGTGGAAGCAATGGCTGGAGCTCTGGCAGCCATTCTAGACCATGAAATGATCTGAGAATGGAAGTCATGTACGGTGGAGCAGAAACAAAGAGCTGGGGCCTCTGATGAGTTTATGGGGTCTCCACACAGTTCTCTTCTTCCAACCTCTGGACTTTGTTTATGTGACAGAACAAACCCCACTGTGTTATCCCTATTGCAGTAGGGTCTCTGCTAATCACAGCTGAAGCTCTTCCTCCAAGTATGCCTTCCAGTAAAATTCCTTTGGCTTATGACCACCAGGGTTAGTTTCTGTTATGGTAGCTTCATAGCTGAGTCCTGACCGGCTCACAATCAATTTGTCCTCTCGCCCACAATCTCAAGCCCCACATTCTGGCCCCAAATGCCTTGTAGGCCTTGTCTGCCTTGTCAGTGACCCAGCAGAACCTGGTTTCTTCCCAAAGGACATGACCTCTTACGCTCTGTCTATGCTGTGCCCTCCCCAGGGATGTCCTTCCCCGACTGACACAAACATCGCCTCTGTGACAGCATTGCTTGGATGGCTCCATGTCATAATTACCTGTTTACTTGGCTGTTCCCACCAGACCACAACAACCTGGTTTTTAGCATGCTGTGTAGCATGTCCCAGGGGCTCAGCACAAGTGGGCTGAAGGAGGGAACGAACATTGCCGACATGGGAGGTGGGTTACAGCTTAATAACGAGACCCCTCAATCTCTTCCCACAGACCTGCTGCCTACCTGGCTCTGTTCATGCTTGGAGATTTCTGTGTGCCATCTAGGCTGATTTCCTGCAGCTCTAATCCATGCCAAACACGAGCCTGATTTTGAATGGATGATGTCAGGCTTGAAGATATTTTGGACGTTAACAATAACCCTAAGAGCAACAAAATAAATAAAGTGATAGTGGATTATGCCAAAGAACTCCAAAGAATGTCTGCAGACCCTCTGCCCTCAAAGAGGGTGATTGTGACTCCTCACTCTTCAGGCGTAAGCCCCTTCCACAGCGTACAGCCTGGAGGCGAGGGTGCGGAGAGCAGCTTCACAGTGGAGACTGCTGACAGACGCAGCCTCAGCTGGGTGATCAAGTCCAGCATCAACAGCCCCACGTCATGTGGATGGTATGAGAGCTTGATGTGATGACAATGTCTCCGTATCTCTGGGGTCTTCCAATAAACCACAACCCTGCTCTAATCAGGAGAAAGCCATCAGACAAATTCCAGCCAGTAGTGGGTCTTCCTAAGAAGCACCCAACCAGCATTCTTCCAACCTGTCAAAGTCATCAAAGACAAGGGAAGTCTGAGGAATGGTCTCGGCTAAAGAGGAGCCCAAGGACACAGGATAACTAAACATGGTGTGGGGTCCTGGATGGGGTCCTGGGCAGGGGAAAGATGTGAGGTTACAACACAGGAAATCTGAATGAACTATGGACTTTAGTTAGTAACAATGCATCAGTATTGGTTAATTAATTGTAACAAATGTATCATGCTAATGGAAGATGTTAATAACAGGGGAAACTGGGTGCAGGATCTATGGAAACTCTACACTATTAACTCCATTTTTCTGTAAATTTAAAACTGTTCCCAAAAAAATAAGGCCCATTAAAAAGAAAAAGACGTGAGGGAGAAACAACAACAATAATATCTGTTATTATTTTTTTAGAGGGGGAAAGGACAGAGAGGGAATCTTAAGCAGGCTTCATGCCCAGCATGGGAGCCCTTCTCGGGGCTCGATCTCACGACCCCGAGATGGTGACCTGAGAGGCAATCAAGAGTTGGCCATTGAACCGACTGAGCCACCCCAGCGCCCCAATAATATCTATTATTTTATTTTATTTTTTTAAAGATTTTATTCATTTATTTAATTGACAGAGAGAGAGAGAGACAGCGAGAGAGGGAACACAAGCAGGGTGAGGGGCAGAGGGAGAAGCAGGCCTCTCGCTGAGCAGGGAGCCCGATGCGGGGCTCGATCCCAGGACCCTGGGATCATGACCTGAGCTGAAGGCAGTTGCTTAACTGACTGAGCCACCCAGGCGCCCCCCCAGTAATATCTATTATCAATTGATACTATCATGTGTCCCTATTCTCTCTGCTTGCGCCGGCTAACTTGGGGGAAGCCAGAACGGAGAGGACACAGCCTGACCCAGGGCACTGAGAGGAGAGAGCGGCAGCCAGGTCAGCCCTGGGTGCCTTCTGACCGGATCCCCGTGGAAGCTCTGAGCACTCTCCCATCCAACCACCTCGGCTCTGACTGCCTTTTCTCTCTGAGACGCTACAGGAGTACGTTCTGGGAGAGAGCCCACCGCCCAGGCTCTTCACCGCACACCCCTTGGCCCTGAGCAGTCTGAGGGCAGAGCGGGGTCCTCTGGGACCAGAGGAAGGGGGAGGACCTCTGGCATTTTGGCTGCCCACCGCCCCTTCCTTTCCTACCACCAGCACACTCTCTCTCTGGTTTGGTTTGATTTGGGTGAGGCTAAGCCTACCTCCGGGTCCATGGCCAAACAAAGCCGGGAGACTTTGTGGACGCTTGGAAAAGGGGCAGATTCTCCCCAGAGGCTGCTGAGGGCACGGGATGGGGCCACTTTGCCATCACAAGGGGAAAACTGTGTGAGACGGGACCCTAGAGCTTCAGGTGGGAGAGCGAGCATCCTTGAGAGATAGGCCTTAGCCAGCCTGACCCGAAGTTCCATGAGTGAGTGAGTGAGTCTAGTCCTTTTTTATTTTTATTTTATTTTATTTATTTAAGAGAGAGAGAGAGTGGCGAGAGGAAACTGGAAATTGGGAGAGAAAAAACAAAGCCGAGAAGATAGGAGACGTGGGAAACCTTAAAGGGCTGTCTGTTCACCTTGCAGACACCGGAAAGCGGGCATGAGCATGACCCCCACAAAATTTGCAGAGAGGACATTGCTTTAGTGGGGATTTAATACTGATCAAAGCAATGATAATGACTTTTGTCCAGCCCACGATAGGAACAAGTCCAGGGGAGCCCCTGCGACTGCATCATTTTTGCTAAATCAGGATGCACTCCCTATTCACCCTGGGGAGAAGGCGAGGGAGCCTCCTCTGGACTCTGTCCTGGTCACCCCCCGACTGTGGGAAGCCAAGGAGCTCAGTCACTGAGAGCACAGCCTTGGAGCCACACAAGCTGGATTCGAATCTTGTCTCTGCCACTTACATGCTGGGTAGACTTGAGCTGGGTAGACATCAGCTTCTGGCCTCAGTTTACCCATCTGGAAAATGCATTTAATAGCACTTATCCGAGGAGTTGTGACAATTGAATGAGATAACCAATGGTTTGGGGCAGAATTTCCCAGAAAATGTAGACCTATTCTTTTCTAGAGGCTGGTGCAGGTATGTGGGTGCTCTGGATGGATGCTAATTTGAGTGCTAGCTGCAAGTTTTCCAGACCAAAGGGGCATTTCAGGTTAGGAGGATGGGGCATTGTCCCTGTCTGGGGCCTGCTGAGCACTATACAGGGAAAGGGTTTCCCCTCTGTGTGTTGGGGGAGGGGTTGTGAGTAGTGGGAAGTGGGTGTGAGGCCCAGACCTGGGAGCAGTATCCCTGGAGAGCTCCACAGGTGAGGTCCTGTGTTCCCTGCTATAGGCAGCTTAGCCCCTAGGCCTGAGCCTCCTGACGGGGCCTGGGAGAGGTCCAGCTAGTGTTCTCTGTATCAAAGGGACCTGGAATGCCATGGCGGGGCAAGGAGTGGAGAGATCTGTGTGAGCAGGAGAGTCTGGGGCACCCCTAGCTCCAGCTGAGGATGAACCCACACCTGGGGCAAATTGTTTACATGTCCCCTCAAGAGAGGTGCGCCCACTGTAGGCACCCCTGGGGGGCATGACCCTTCCTCTCTCCTCGGAGGTGTTAATAGTCCCACATTCCTATATCCCTACATTAAATTCCTATGGAAAGTGAAATTTCAAACATATAGTAAAACCTGCATCAATAGCCTAGTTCTCCTGAAAGTTCAGAATGTTCTCTCCTGGGCAAGGGGCACGTGGTGGTCGTGGCCCATCTTGCCTTTACACTGGCCGGACGCTGAAGGTGGGAATCTGGCTTCTGGTCCCTCAAACTGTCCCTCCTTTGCCCTGTTCCGCTCTGAGCGTCTTCCCTAGGGGTGGCCCCTGCCCCCTTCCCTTCTGCTTTTGCAGCCTGCCCCCACTCCCATTTCACAGATGAGGAAGTTGAAACTCAGAGAGGTAGAGCGGACTGCTTAGGGCCACTGGGCTGTCACGTGGGGAACTGGGGTTTGAACCAGGTCTTTCAGACTCCTCTCTCTGTTCTGCTGCAGCGCGTCCCTCTTCCCTGACCAGTCTCCTGATTCTTAACACTTGAGCGCCAGCATCCCTGGAGGCCGTGTGACACACCCATATCGCCCAGCGGCACATCTTACTGGATCTACAAGTGCCCCAGGCACCAGTCTCCTGGATCCCACTTTTTCTCATTCCAGTTTCTCTGTGTGGATCTGCAGTCTCCTCAGCGCCATGAGGTGGGCAATGATTTAGACTTCGGTGTCTCCTTGGTGACATCAGCTTCTTACCGTGCATCCTCCTTACTGTGCAACCACTCGCAGCCTTAAAGTGTGTTTCTGTTTCCACTATGAGCAAGTCCCTCCTAGGGACAAGCCCTCATCAGACCAGGGAGGTGGGAGGGTGCATTTCAAGGGGGAAGTGCTCCCAGGGTTTGTGCAGCTGCTTTGCCAATACACAGGAAGCCCTTCCTGAATGCTTCCCACATAAGGTCAGTGCTCAGCCTGTCTGGCGCAGCGCAGGAAGGGGAGAAGCCACATGGTCTTGTGTGTTTTGTTTTTTTGTGTGGGGTCTGAGTGTAGCAAAGGCTGCACAGGGAGAGGGAGGAGTGCATGCTTTGCAGTGGGACCGACTGTGGCTTTGAGTTCCAGCCCTGCTACCTGTCCCATCACTTCCTTTTTCCACTGTCACGGTTTTCACAACAATACAATGAGGATGATGTTAACATGTCCATGCTGCGGGGTTGCTGTGAGGTTTGGAGACCGTCGATACAGCATCTGACCCACAGAGCTGAGTAAAATCAGCTTTTGTTAACACTACAGTCTGGGTGGTCCTCTGAATACCCCCTCCATGATCAAGAATAACAGTAACCCATACAGTAATGCTATTGCTAATCAATAACACTTATTGAGGGTATATTGTGCCAAGCACTCTGCTGAGTGTTTTACGAGAATGGTTCATTTTCTCCCCACAACAACCTAATGTTATGGAGGTTCTCTATAACCTCTATTAACAGATGAGCAATGGCATTATGCAATCTGCTTAGCGCCAGACCCTGGTGAAGAGTTGAACTTGAACTGGGTCTGCTCCATTGTTCATGGACTCCTAAACCTGAGCTCTCAGGCACCACAAGGAATCCTCAGGGGATAAGGAGGGTCTCTGTTGGACAACCTATTGCTCATTTCCTACGCCTGCCTTTTCTCCTCTTTGTACCTGTTGGCATCACTTTTTCCTCTTGCCCTTTCCTGATTTTCTGCTTTTGTTAGGCAGAACAAAGCTGCCCTCAAGAACAGCAGTTTTGAATGCACCATGGTAAGGCTGAGGTAACCAAATGTATCAGTTATCTATGGCTGTGTGACTACACCAAAATTTAAAGGCTTAAAACCACAAGTATTTTATTTGCTCATGATTCTCTGGTTGGCCATTTTGGGCTGGGTGCAGCTCTATAGTTGTGCTGGTCCGCCTGGGTCTCTGGTGCTGGCTGAATACTTGGCTAGGGCTGGGTGGTCAGGCACAGCCTCACCCAGATGTCTGGCAGGTGGCAGCTTGTCAGCCAGGGAGGCTCTGTGCTCTTCCACGCGGCCTCCTCACCAGGCCTGCTTGGACTTTAGAAGTTGACAAGAAAGCCATACCATCTCCTGCAGCTTGGGCTCAGAAGTCACACCACATCCCTTGTGACACATTTTCTTGGTCAAAGCAAGTTACCAGAGCTATCCACATTCAAGGGGTAATTGACTAGATTCTATCTCTTGTGGGGAACAGCATCAACATGTTTGTTGGTGGCCATTTTTAGTCTACCACACAAAGCGCCCCCACTGCCCCGCCAAGATCTCCCCACTGTAACCCCCTTTGTCCCTCCACCCCTTCCCTGACTCCCACTCCCTTCTTATACTTTAAACAACAGTTTCTTGCTTCTCATCACCCAAAGCTGCACTCAGTTACTCCACAAGTGTCTCATTATGTGCCAGGGACCCAGAAGTGAACAAAGTCCCTGCTTTAATGAATCTAACGTTCTGCGAGAGGGACACACAATCAAGAAATAAATAAGTGCACAGTGTAGGGCTGTGGAGGACAATAGCTGCTTTGGAGAACAACAGAGCAGAGTCGGGGGTGGGGTGTGTGTGTGAAAGCATGGAAGGTGGTGGGTGGTTCCTATTATATAGAGAGTGGTCAGTTGGCATCTAAGGAGGTGACATGTAAGCCTAAAGGACGTGAGGGAGTGAGAAGCTCCACGCAGAGGGAAGAGAGTTCCAGGTGGAGCAAACACTCGGCACCAAAGCCCTGGGGCTCACATTCACAGACACACTTCCTTGCAAACTTCAGTGTAGTTTAAAGAAAAAATGCAACAAATAACCATAATACATTTCATTAAACAATAAAAACATATATAGTAAAACTCTTACTAAGCAAAATTGTTTTATTTCGCCTGCTTCTGTTACAACTAGAGTCAAATTATAGCTTCTGAGAACGGAATGGTGGGTTACCTTTCTGAGCTTCAGGAAGTTCACCTTTCAAAAGGAGTGCGTGCCTGACCTACCTCCTGGCTTGTGGTGAGGATCAAAGTGATACCATAAAAATGAAAGTTGCCCTGCTTCTGGTTTCAGTTCCTACCGCAAGGTTGTCTTTTTTTTTTTTTTTTTTTTTAAAGAACACAAATCAGATATTACTTCCTGCTTGAAACCCTCCCCCAAAGGCTCCCTGCTGCTTAAAGAACAAACACCAGGCTCCTAAGGACGCCTTGAGAAGCCCCTGGACGAGTGCATTTTTACCCCCTCCACTGGGTGCCCTCGCTCTGCTCAGCTGCCCGGGGCCTGGTGACTCCCAAGTCCCGGGGGTCCTCTCTCTGCTCCTTCTCAAGCCTCAAGACCAGCGCGCAGGCCCCACATCTGTCCATCTTCAGCCGCCTCCCTCAGCCCCTTTCAGGCCATCTTCCAGGATCCAATCTAAGCACAGCCCAGCACTGACTGTGATGCCACTCAACACACCCCTGCGCCTCACTTTCCCTGTGTGCAGAGGGGCCCGGGACACCTAACTCCTCGGGGTGAGCGGGAAGCCTGGCGAGGACACCCGCGAGGACTCGGGCCAGGCCCCGGCCCACAGCGGGGCGCGACAGCGCGGGTTTAGGCCCTGGGGCCAGGCTGCAGGGCGGCGGGCGAGGGAGGCCCTGCAAAGGGGCCGCGTACGGGCTGTGGGGGGGGGCAGGGCAGAGGGTGGGAGGGCTTCCCCGAGGTCGGTCCAACCCCGCCGGTCCAGAGTGCCGCCGGTGGGACCCCCCGGGGACGTCAGCTCGGCGGGCCGCCCCTCTCCCCCTCCCGCCGACGCTTCCCCCGACCCGGCCGCCACGCCCGCGCACAGTCCCCGGCCGTCCCGAATGCCCGGCGCGGTTGCCCCGCACGGTCTCAAGAGCGGAGCCCCGTGGCGTGCTGGGCATGCGCGGGCCGCCGGGCGCATGCACGGTCCTCTGGGGAGGCGGAAGCTTGGCGCGGGGACGCGGGCGGGCGCGCGCCGTGGCGGGGGCGCGCGCCTCAGCCGGTCGCCGCGCACGCGCGGCCCGCGCCGACGCAGCACGGCCCCGAGGGCGC